>NC_084826.1:8995457-9222045 GCF_958449725.1 Rosa rugosa | reverse complement strand
TATTTGACTATGACATCCTAATGTGTGTTTTAAATGGCAGAATATGGCATGGGATGTCAAGTTTCCATTCTGGGAGACATCTATAGCTATGGGATTCTATTGCTAGAAATGTTCACAGGGAAGAGGCCAACGGACGAAATGTTCAAAGATGGTCTAAGCATTCACCAATTCACAGCCATGGCTTTCCCTGACCGTGTCATGGACATAGTTGACACTTCATTGCTCCTGGAAACAGATGAGGATAAGGATAATGACGATGATGACAAATACAGCAATGATATACAAGAAAGGCCAATAGCCGGGTATCAAGATATAGGCCTAGTCAAAGCAAGAAGATTGGAGGAATGCTTGGTTTCAGTGATGCAGATCGGTCTCTCATGCTCCACAGTATCACCAAGTGAGCGCATTCTCATGAATGTGGTTGTGAACAAGATGACTGCAATTAGAGATTCCTATCTCAAATTGACCAAGACCAAGTTTGTCACCTAATCTCATTGCATAACCTCAAGTCTTGAGATTAAAGAATGTGTGTCTATATATATATATATATAAAGATATTTCTTATATCAATTATGCGCCATGATGTAAGATTGAATTCAGCACTATATACTGTAATCGAAAAGTAAAAACGAGTATATGGTAGAGCAATGCTACCAAAATGTATTGTAGCGTCTTTTCAATAAAATTGTCACTTTTGATAATAGGGATATAGCTACTGTAATCTTCACAAGCAACAAAGCAGAGAGTACTGTACCTTAGGTCTTATGAATATGAGAGATGCACGAAGATTGAAACCTGGGTATCAACAAGTACAGGCCCTTCCATGGAAACCCAGAGTAGACGACAAAAACACAAAAAAGCTATAGAATGGGGGGGGTTTTTGTACTTTTGTACTTTTGTAGCAGGGCCAAAACGTCGCCGCTTGGACCTGATCAAGGTAAAACGACACCGTAGTATAGCAGTATAAAAGCAAGCTTTCCTTGCTCTTGAATCAGAAAGGTCAAAGAAAGCGTAAAGGGGCTCAGATTTCATCCCAGAAAAGTGGAAACAGAGGGTGCCGTCGGCAATTTGGTAGGGTAAAGCCGGAAACTTTTACCTTTAGCTTTGGGAAAGTTTCAAACTTTCCACTGCCTATTCTTCACTCTCTCTTAAAAAGTAGGTGTTCGTGTTGGGTTTTCCAAGAACATGAGAATTGCTACTGGGCCGTGAATAGGCAATTTCCATCCATGTTTCTATTATAGGTTGTTGGGTTTGTGGTTTGGACTCTCATAAATCTTATGAATTGGTGTGGGGGAGCTGGTTCACTTTTAGTTTGTCACGTATACTTTCTCTTTTATCGATTCTGAAGCTATTTTAATCTATTCTTTGTCTTTTATGGAGCTCTACCTTTAAGTCCTGCTGGTGTTACATGTGTTTATACACTTGCAGCTATTTATGACTTTTATTTTGACAGTCGTAGAAAGAATAACGAAGATTGACACAAGTATTATACTTGACCCGATGCACTGATTCAATCAATGGAACCACAAAAGAACTATTGCTGGGATGAGGATGATGAGTTTGATGATGAAGAGGAAAAAGGGAAGATCGGGAAGCTTTTGAAGGAATTTGTGTATGCATCTGGGAACCCAACCATCTCTGATGCAATTGGGTTTCCAAAGGGGGTGAAGTTCAGAGGGCAATTGAAAGAGATAAAAAAAACACAGGGAGGGAATTAGATTCTTTAAAGGCAAGTTGGCTTGAAGATCATTATGCAAAGAAGAAAAAGAGTGACTCAAACAACCAACATGACTTCATTGATGGCGATTCAGGATAGTTCCATGTTCACAATCCCGTACTTACAACACCTACACAATAGATCAAAACTTACAAAACCTAAGCGAATTACTCAATTCCAGACCATCATCTGATTATATGTTTGCCCTACTCTTAAATTGGCTGAATAACATGTAAATAATAGTATTCCTTGAATACAGAACTGATCTTCTGCATACAACTACAAAATAAGTTAGAGGAAAAAGAGTTATGGCTAGAGTAAAATGGTTGCGCCACTAATAGTTAAGGGCAATCGTTTGATCTACATTCAGGCTTCAGCAGGTTGAATTTCTTTATGCTGACTAACATCCTTTGAATTGTTGTGATAGAAAGGTAAAAAAGAAAATGAAAAATTCATGAGGAATTGCTTACTTGAAGAACTATTACAGAGCACCTAAACAAATAAGAATTGTTATTCAGTGAATGTCAAATCCTTAACAATGAACCAAATTGATGTCCATGTAGTCAGCCTCCTTAAATTTAAGTCTCACCTGCAGATTAAGTAAAATATTTTGAAAAGAATTGCACAAACGAATTGAAGAAAAAATCAATCAAACCATTCGAAAACATAACCAACCGCATGATGATAGGAAAAGGAAAATAAAATTGATGCAATTGGGAAACCAAATTAAGTTAGATGGAGAAGAAAAATGGAGTATAAAAGTTACTTGGAACCAAAGAATTTAGTCATCTCTTCACGTAACCTAAGAAGATGCAAATAAAACACCTAGAAATAAATATCTATGAACAATTATGCAATAAACAATCAATTTTTTTTTTCCTTGAAGGACATTAACAATAGTCATCAATCAAGTAATATCATCAATTTACATAAGATACATACTATAAATGGATAATTCAGAAGGGACCAATAAATAAACCTCACTGCTCGCATCCAAGGAAGAAGGTTTTGTAAACACCCGAATCAAAATTTCACTGCAGTTGCCACTTGCCATGAACAAACATACATGCACACACAAAGTAGAAAGAAATTAGATGGGGAAGAATATTAACTGAAATCAGATAAACAAACAAACTTAAAAAACCGAGTAATCAACTTTCTAAATTGATCAAGTATAGTGCGTCTCTTAGAGATTTTCTGTAGAAAAGGATTAGGAGAAGAAACAGTTTACTACCTATAGCTTTTGGTTTTTTATAGCAACAAATGAAAGCGGCTACAGTTTGCGGTAGAGAAGAAAACGAAGAGGAGGACGTCTTCTACACAATTTAGAAAAGGTGGGGGAATAATAACTATAAGTCAGTTTTTGAAGGAAATTGAAACTGTCTTATCCTCCCAGATTACTCTTTTACCCTTTGCAATTGCAAGGATTATGATAAATTTAACCTTAAGCCTTATTGGCTTAATTAATACTCTCATTTTGCTCGTCCACTGCCGGAGGCAGAACCAGAGGTTCTTCATTTTGCTCGTCCACCACCAGAGGCAGAACTGGGAGAAAGACTCCAACGACCGGAACTTCATCGACTGCGATCGAGACCTGCTGGTTGCCTGATTTGCCGAGATCCATAGCTAGGAGCCTAGGAGTTTTATTATTGGAGTTTTATTATTCGACCGCGAAAGAGGGGTTCTGATTGTTTCTTTAGGGTTTATATAGGATGGGGGCTCGGGTATTGGGCTTTGCCTAGATGGTCCAGACCAAGGCCTAAAAGTACTGGTTAACTATTTTCTTTTGTAATCGAGAAAAGAAAAAGAAAAAAAATAAAAATAAATAAATTTACCTTAGATCTACGGATGCTTTCATGATTCCCCAAATCTAATTGGCTCCTTTGGCTAGAAATTGAAATAGGGCCTTCAATAAGGGGATTTGAACAAGAGAGGAAATTGGAACGATAACAAATAATCTAAAACAAGAAGCGGAATTGGAACAACAACGACGAGATAGAAGATCTGTTATGGGTTGAGATGTTGGAATGTATGTATCTCTATGCGTATTGTATCTTCCTCTTTTGTACATATATAATTTTTGTACAATTCCAGCGCATTTGTGAACCAATCTATATGTACATTCTAGCGCATCAAAAGATGTCAAGTACCTATTGGTTCCAACATGCCATCCTTTAACACATGTTCAAAAACAGCGCATTTGTACATATTTTGTACAACGTACGTATTGTTGAAATGATCTTCACGGTTGGGATGTTCTGGGTTCTGATTGAACAGGAAGGAAATAATCCCAAGAATAAGTTTTTTATCAATTAGATGAATCATGTTTGTTGTTTGATTAAAAAAACTCGTTGTTGTTCCAATCCGTTTCTTTTTATTGTCAAACCATTCGAAAACATAACCAACCACATGATGACAGGAAAAGAAAAATAAAATTGATGCAATTAGGAAACCAAATTAAGTTAGATGGAGAAGAAAAATGGAGTATAAAAGTTACTTGGAACCAAAGAATTTAGTCATCTCTTCACGTAACCTAAGAAGATGCAAAGAAAACACCTGGAAATAAATATCTATGAACAATTATGCAATAAACAATCAAATTTTTTTTCCTTGAAGGACTCTAACAACAGTCATCAATCTAGTAATATCATCAATTTACATAAGATACATACTATAAATGGATAATTCAGAAGGGACCAATAAATAAACCTCACCGCTCGCATCTAAGGAAGAAGGTTTTGTAAACACCCGAATCAAAATTTCACTACAGTTGCCATGAACAAACATACATGCACACACAAAGTAGAAAGAAATTAGATGGGGAAGAATATTAACTGAAATCAGATAAACAAACAAACTTAAAAAACCGAGTAATCAACTTTCTAAATTGATCAAGTACAGTGCATCTCTTGGAGATTTTATGTAGAAAAGGATTAGGAGAAGAAACGGTTTACTACCTATAGCTTTTGGTTTTTTATAGCAACAAATGAAAACGGCTACAGTTTGCGGTAGAGAAGAAAACGAAGAGGAGAACGTCTTCTACACAATTTAGAAAAGGTGGGGGAATAATAACTATAAGTCAGTTTTTGAAGGAAATTGAAACTGTCTTATCCTCCCAGATTACTCTTTTAACCTTTGTTTATTTATATCAAGTTTTGTAGATTTATATAGAGAGAGGGGCAATTGCAAGGATTATGATAAATTTAACCTTAAGCCTTATTGGCTTAATTAATACTCTCATTTTGCTCGTCCACCGCCGGAGGCAGAACCAGAGGTTCTTCATTTTGCTCGTCCACCACCAGAGGCAGAACTGGGAGAAAGACCCCAACGACCGGAACTTCATCGACTGCGATCGAGACCTGCTGGTTGCCTAATTTGCCGAGATCCATAGCTAGGAGCCTAGGAGTTTTATTGTTGGAGTTTTATTATTAGACGGCGAAAGAGGGGTTTTGATTATTTCGTTAGGGTTTATATAGGACGGGGGCTCGGGTATTGGGCTTTGCCTAGATGGTTCAGACCGAGGCCTAAAAGTACTGGTTAACTATTTTCTTTTGTAATCGAGAAAAGAAAAAGAAAAAAAATAAAAATAAATAAATTTACCTTAGATCTACGGATGCTTTCATGATTCCCCAAATCTAATTGGCTCCTTTGGCTAGAAATTGAAATAGGGCCTTCAAAAAGGGGATTTGAACAAGAGAGGAAATTGGAACGATAACAAATAATCTAAAACAAGAAGTGGAATTGGAACAACAACGACGAGATAGAAGATCAGTTCTAGGTTGAGATGTTGGAATGTATGTATCTCTATGCGTATTGTGAACAAATCTATATGTACATTCCAGCGCATCAAAAGATGTCAAGTACATATTGGTTCCAACATGCCATCCTTTAACACATGTTCAAAAACAGCGCATTTGTACATATTTTGTACAACGTACGTATTGTTGAAATGATCTTCACGGTTGGGATGTTCTGGGTTCTGATTGAACAGGAAGGAAATAATCCCAAGAATAAGTTTTTTTATCAATTAGATGAATCATGTTTGTTGTTTGAATAAAAAACTCGTTGTTGTTCCAATCCGCTTCTTTTTATTGTCAAACCATTCGAAAACATAACCAACCGCATGATGACAGGAAAAGGAAAATAAAATTGATGCAATTGGGAAACCAAATTAAGTTAGATGGAGAAGAAAAATGGAGTATAAAAGTTACTTGGAACCAAAGAATTTAGTCATCTCTTCACGTAACCTAAGAAGATGCAAAGAAAACACCTGGAAATAAATATCTATGAACAATTATGCAATAAACAATCAAATTTTTTTCCCTTGAAGGACACTAACAATAGTCATCAATCAAGTAATATCATCAATTTACATAAGATACATATATAAATGGATAATTCAGAAGGGACCAATAAATAAACCTCACTGCTCGCATCCAAGGAAGAAGGTTTTGTAAACACCCGAATCAAAATTTCACTGCAGTTGCCACTTGCCATGAACAAACATACATGCACACACAAAGTAGAAAGAAATTAGATGGGGAAGAATATTAACTGAAATCAGATAAACAAACAAACTTAAAAAACCGAGTAATCAACTTTCTAAATTGATCAAGTACAGTGCGTCTCTTGGAGATTTTATGTAGAAAAGGATTAGGAGAAGAAATGGTTTACTACCTATAGCTTTTGGTTTTTTATAGCAACAAATGAAAACGGCTACAGTTTGCGGTAGAGAAGAAAACGAAGAGGAGAACGTCTTCTACACAATTTAGAAAAGGTGGGGGAATAATAACTATAAATCAGTTTTTGAAGGAAATTGAAACTGTCTTATCCTCCCAGATTACTCTTTTAACCTTTGTTTATTTATATCAAGTTTTGTAGATTTATATAGAGAGAGGGGCAATTGCAAGGATTATGATAAATTTAACCTTAAGCCTTATTGGCTTAATTAATACTTATTTGCTTGATGCATAAAACATTTGTGAACCAGCTCCATGGCCTTGATGCATCTTCACTTGATCGGTGTCATTTCAATCAAAACCCAGAACATCCCTAAACAATTATATGGTCATTTTGGGGACCTGACTGATCACCACCACCACCTGACTTTGTCCTCCTCCGCTGCGTATTTATGGTCATTATAAACAGGCCTTGATTGCAGTTCAAAATCATTTGTTCAATATTTAGTACAAATCAAAGCACCATGATTTGTACTGGATGTCTCATTTTCTACTAGATTTGTACTAGTTTATTGAACCAATCTATAATTGGCTTGAACAGCAACTTCAACAAATATGTACATTCTAGCGCATTTGTGAACCAATCTACATGTACAAGGAAGCACCGATCAAGTGAAGATGCATCAAGGCCATGGAGCTGGTTCACAAATGTGGACTTGTCACCACCGCAAACCAAGTCAAAATTGTTGCAATATTAGTTTCAATTCAGTATGCATACAATAAATGCAACTCACCTATCATCCTCATAAATGGAAAATTACAGAAAATGAAGAAGCATGTAATTTTGACGCGGGCGGAAGTAACCCTAGGTTTACAAGCAATAAACCTAAAACAAAGATTCTGGAGTCCACCAGAGATAAAAGAGAAAACTCTCAATTTTGATTGATAATATGATAAAAGATAGTTCTGCAGCCGTTTAAGGTTGCTTATATATGGGAAAAGAAACCCTAGGGCGACTAACAATGAAACCCTAAAGCCCACGGATTAAAACAAAACAAATCCAAAATAAACTAGAAAACCTAAAATAAAAAGAATGTAAAACTAACCTAAAAATATTAAATCACGAATCGGATAATTAAGACGATACATTTTGGCCTAAATCTGATAGGGCTCACTAAAGTGAGTCTTGAAGATCTCGTCCTTCCCATTCTGGAAAGGTATCATGCGTTTCAAACGGACATTCTGGCCAAAAGTTAGTCAAATCTGATTCAAAATCAAAACTTGACTTTTCGCACGAGAAACCCGAAAAGTCCAAAACCAAATCTTCTTGAATATTCCAGCGGCTAGTAACTTGATTACGCGTGAGTTACCTATTTTCCAATCACTATTCTTGATTCTACACCGCTTCTTTACTTTTATGGTTTTTCGGCTAAACTGGGTCAATTCTCGTCCTACATCAAATTTACTGATCAGTGTCTAGTACTCATCTTTAGTTACACTAAAATTCTTATATCAACTCCATAACTAAGTGATTTTTTTTTTCAACCTCCGCGGAGGAATTTATTCAAAATAAATAAGTAGAAAAACAAAGAGGGGGGCCAAACCAAACTTCTTCAGAAAACAACGTCTAGCGTATACGGAAATTGGGAAGACCCAAGTAATCTCTATTGCAGGAATCAAAAATAAAAGGTGGTGCATTGTCCCACCAAACTAGACCATTTGAAGAACAACCAAAATTGGCAAGTGTGTCTGCAACTTGGTTAGCTTCTCTGAAAACGTGCGAGGAACGAAATTCCATTTGAGCTATTTGATGCAAACAATTACCCCATGCAACTTAAAGACGCCAAGGCACCAAATCAGGAGAGTGAAGGAAACTAAGAACAAGAGATGAATCAGCCTCTAACCAGATATGCTTCCAATCTCTAATCCAAGCTAAATCAATTGCTTTGATAACTGCCATAACCTCTGCATCCATCAAACTTGGTGATTTCAGAAGTCAGAACATTTCACCATCTCAATTTGCCAAAAGTCTTTAGAGCATTCATGTTGTAGGGGACCTTGCTTATATATCCTTCTTAGGCTTCCAATATATATATCAACTACAAGTCTTATCTCCATAATGAAAACCTAAATATTGTTAATGTCATTATATACCTATTAATTAGTATTTACGTATTATGTCATTATAAAGGTGGTTCTGCAATTGACATTGTATTCTATGCCAAAGATTACTTCTTTGTATGCTATTCAAGTGTAGCCTTATTGAGGATTTGGGTGTGCATTTCATGGAGCAACCTTCTCCACAAGTTATCAACCTCCTTCTGGATATTTGTGTATCTCATATGAGATATGTAGTTTTTCAAACCTTTCGGCCCTTTGAATCCCCATCCATCTAAAAAAAAAAAAAAAAAAAGTTTACTTCTTTGTATGCTTTCATTTACAGAAAAAACCTTGAATTGCTCATTTGCTCCTTGTATGACTCCTGCATCTAGAACATGATGGGACATGCACTAGCACATTGTAGGTGCATTTTGCTTAAACTCCTTCCTGGGATCATTGTTTTATGTATGAGCACAAGTCTAGAATCTGCAACACTACCAAGTTCTGGAATTGAATTGGATCGCTTGGCACTGCTAGACTTTAAGGAAAGAATCACTGAAGATCCTCTCCATATCATCAGCTCGTGGAATGATTCCATTGATTTTTGCAGTTGGGCAGGCTTCACATGCAACAACTCCACCAAAAGAGTCGTGAGTTTGAATCTGGAAGATAGAAAATTGGCGGGTTCCATAACACCTTCTTCTATAGGAAATCTTCTTATCTTACTGGAATCAACCTCATAAAAAACAATTTTCATGGTGAAATTCCTCAAGAAATTAATGGGTCGTCTTCTACGGCTGCAACTGCTTCATCTGTCTCTCAATTCCTTCAGTGGGAAATTTCCATCTAATATATCTCACTGCACACAACTAAGAGTGCTCAATGTTATTTCCAATGAGCTTACTGGGTCGATCCCGGATCAACTTGGTTCATTATTGAAGTTAACTCATCTATGGCTTCAGGGTAACCATCTTCCTGGAAAAATCCCAGAGTGGATAGGAAACTTTTCATCTTTGTATAGTATAGCTCTTGGCGACAATAATTTACAGGGAAGGATACCCAATCAGCTCGGGCGCCTAACAAGCCTGGGAAACTTCCTAGTTTCGAGCAATAATCTGTCTGGTATGGTCCATTCTTCAATTTATAATATTTCTTCCATACACATTTTCAGTGTTACTGACAACCAGCTGCGTGGAGAGCTGCCGCAAAACGCTGGCATTACTCTTCCTAATTTGGAGGTATTTGCCGGCGGTGTCAACAAATTCACAGGAACTATTCCAGCATCATTGTCAAATGCTTCTAGACTTCGGCTTCTTGATTTTGCTGAAAATGGTCTCACTGGTAAACTCCCTGCTGAAAGTCTTGGAAGGTTGAAATGGTTAAGTAGAGTGAACTTTGATGACAATTCACTGGAAAGTGGGAAAGCTGGTGACCTTACTTCTCTCAGTTTCCTTGCTAACTGTACTAATCTTGAGGTGTTGAGTTTTAGCCGTATTCATCTTGGAGGTGAATTGCCAGAATCCATAGCCAACCTATCAACCAAACTGAGGATATTTACAATGGGAGGAAATCTGATATATGGACCCCTCCCTACTAGCATTGGAAATCTGGTAAACTTGACAAATCTTGGAATGGAACAAAACCACATTGGTGGTAGTCTCCCTGATGTGATCGGGAAGCTTTACACGTTAGAGGGACTGTATTTGAATCTGAACATATTTTCAGGGCCAATCCCATACTCCATGGGGAACTTGACTTTGGTGACAAGGCTCTTCATGGAGGGAAATAGGTTTGAGGGAAGCATACCTCCAAGTCTCGGAAACTGCCAAAATCTTTTGATACTCACCCTTTCTAGTAACAAGTTAGATGGTACCATACCTAAAGAGGTACTAGGACTTTCATCCCTCTCAATTTCTTTGAGCATGCATGTCTCAAAATTCTTTGAGTGGTTCCCTACCCGATGAAGTGGGTGCTTTAGTAAATCTTGCTGAGCTAGATGTATCAGGAAACAAGTAATCATGTGAGATCCCCATTACCCTTGGCAGTTGTACTAGCTTGGTTAGCCTGCATTTGGAAGGTAATGAATTCAAAGGACATATTCCTCAATCTCTGGAAAAGTTAAGAGGCTTGGATCAGATGGATATTTCTCGGAATAACTCATCTGGACAGATTCCAGAATTTTTAGGCAAGCTTGGAGCTCTCAGGTATTTCAATCTTTCTCAAAATGAGTTTGAAGGTGAATTGCCTAAAGAAGGAATCTTTCTAATCGTAAGTGGAGTCTCAGTTCTTGGAAATGATAAGCTCTGTGGTGGCATCCCAGAATTACTTCTACCTCCATGTTCCAGCAGAAAGCCTCATTCATCTCGAGGACTACTTACCCCAAAAGTAATAATCCCTTTAACTAGTGCAATTGCATTAATAATTGCTCTTTCCTGCTTGCTTGCTGCGGTTTCAATGATGAAAAAGCCGAGAGATGGACCTTTGACTTCATCTTCTCATAATGATTCATATCCAAGTATCTCTTACTTGGAACTTGTTCAGTCAACTAATGGGTTTTCTGTGGACAATCTGATTGGTTCGGGAAGTTTTGGTTCTGTATACAAAGGATTACTGAGTAGTAATGGAATGGTAGTTGCTGTTAAGGTATTAAACCTTCAACAACACGGAGCTTCAAAGAGTTTCATTGATGAATGCAGAGCTCTAAGAAGTATAAGGTACCGCAATCTTCTCAAGATCATAACTACCTGCTCAAGCACTGAAAATCAGGGTAACGACTTCAAAAGTCTAGTTTTCAATTTCATGGAAAATGGAAGTCTAGATCCTTGGCTGCACCCTAGAGAAAATGATAGATCTCAAAGTAAGAGATTGAGCCTTATCCAAAGGCTCAATATTGCCATTGATGTTGCTTGCGCATTAGATTATCTACATGACCATTGTGCAACATCTATTGTTCATTGTGATCTAAAGCCAAGCAACGTCCTTCTCGATGAGGATATGGTAGCCCATGTTGGTGACTTCGGTTTAGCAAGCTTCCTCTTCGAAGCATCGGATAATCATTCCAAAAGTCAGACCATGTCAGCTGGGCTAAAGGGTTCCATAGGCTACATTCCTCCAGGTATAAGTTTTATAATTTTTCTTTTTTCCTATTCCTAATTGCTTATTGATCACAAAGATAACTACCTCTACATTGCTGGAAGCGAAGTAGCAGCAAAATCCAAGCGAAGTAGTTGCTATTTGACTATGACATCTTAATGTGTGTTTTAAATCGCAGAATATGGCATGGGATGTCAAGTTTCCATTCTGGGAGATATCTATAGCTATGGGATTCTATTGCTAGAAATGTTCACAGGGAAAAGGCCAACGGACGAAATGTTCAAAGATGGTCTAAGCATTCACTAGTTCACAGCCATGGCTTTCCCTGACCGTGTCATGGACATAGTTGACACTTCATTGCTCCTGGAAACAGATGAGGATAAGGATAATGACGATGATGACAAATACAGCAATGATATACAAGAAAGGCCAATAGTCGGGTATCAAGATATAGGCCTAGTCAAAGCAAGAAGATTGGAGGAATGCTTGGTTTCAATGATGCAGATCGGTCTCTCATGCTCCACAATATCACCAAGTGAGCGCATTCTCATGAATGTGGTTGTGAACAAGATGACTGCAATTAGAGATTCCTATCTCAAATCGACCAAGGCCAAGTTTGTCACCTAATCTCATTGCATACCCTAACTCTTGAGATTGAAGTGTGGGTGTAAGAGCATCTCCAACAGTATCACTTAATTTTTAGTTAAATTTAGCTAAAATTATGAAATATAGCTATTGATTTAACAATGTTACTCCAGCAGTAATAGCTATTTATAAGTGATATGCTACATTTTATCAAATCATAAATTGACATGTGGACAAAAGAGGAGAGAGAAATATAGCTTTTGCTTTAGCTATTCCTCATTGTCTAGCTAAATATAGCTAGCTATTTTAGCTAAAGTTAAATTTAACTTAGCTATAGCTAGTCTGTTGAAGTTGAATTTTGTTTCGAAAATTGTTATATATAGCTAAAAATTGAATTTAGCTACTCTGTTGGAGATGTTTTAATAAAGATATTATTTATACAAATTATGTTTCATGATGTAAGATTGAATTCAGCACTATTTAGTGTAATAAAAAAGTCGAAACAAAATTTGTATCAGTATATGGTAGAGCAATGCAACCAAAATGTATTGTAGCGTCTTTTGAATAAAATTGTCACTTTTGATAATAGGAATATAGCTACTTGTAATCTTCACAAGCAACAAAGCAATAAAAACAATAAGAGACCAGTGTACCTTATATGAGAGATGCATGAAGATTGAAACCTGGGTATCAACGAGTACAGGCCCTTCAATGGAAACCCTGCGTAGACGACAAAAACACAAAAAAGCTATAGAATGGGGTTTTTGTACTTTTGTACTCTGTAGCAGGGTCAAAGCGTCGCCGTTTGGACCTGATCAAGAAAAGGAAAAGGCACGCTAAAACGACACTGTAGTATAGCAGTAATAGAGTAAAAGCAAGCTTTCTTTCGTATCAGAAAGGTCAAAGAAAGCTTAAAGGGGCTCAGATTTCATCCCGGAAAAGTGGAAACAGAGGGTGCCGTCGGCAATTTGGTAAGGTAAAGCCAGAAACTTTTACCTTTAGCTTTGGGAAAGTTTCAAACTTTCCATTGCCTATTCTTCACTCTCTCTTAAAAAGTAGGTGTTCGTGTTGGGTTTTCCAAGAACATGAGAATTGCCACTGGGTCGTGTATAGGCAATTTCCATGCATGTTTCTATTATAGGTTGTTGGGTTTGTGGTTTTGACTCTCATAAATCTTATGAATTGGTGTGGGTTTCGTTTTCCATCAGGGGAGCTGGTTCACTTTTAGTTTGTCATGTATATTTTCTATTTTATCGACTCTGAAGCTATTTTAATCTATTCTATCTTTGTCTTTTATGAAGCTTTTTTTTTTGGACGTGAAAAGACATTCATTAAAGCCCAGAGGGCGAAAGAACAGACTAGACCCAACATACAAGGTTTCAAGCTTTCATAGTCAAAAGCCCATACTATTCAAGCTAACTAAGAAGACACAAGAAAAGCTACAGAAAGAACAACAACAACGATAAAAGAGAACGAAGGCCAGCAGTAGTCTACGGTCTCCCCCCAGCCATTGACGCCGGCGGAGGACAAGGTAATCCATCGCGTGAGAGAACATGGACCAGGGAAGACGGCGGCCTGTCAATCCAGACATCCGGGCACGTCTTCCTCACACTAAGCGACGCAATATGGTGGGCTGCGCAGTTTGCTTTTCTGGAAATCCACGACCATGAGAATAGCCTGCATGGGGGAGGAGCTGCTCGAATTCGACCAGAATCGATACCGTTGATGTCTTTTACTAGCTCTTGGCAGTCCGATTCGATCTGTATAGGGAGATGAGTGTACTTCTGGGCAAGAGAGAGGGCAAGGATGGCAGCTTTTCCTTCAGCTTCAATTGCCGAATTTGACCGGCAATGATGAGATGCACCATCAACAAGAACTCCATTATCATTTCGCACAACAACACCGAGCTGCATCGAAGTTGATTTTGATGCCACCCAATGGTGGCTTTGTCCAAGTGGTTTTTGGATCATTGGGGTTGTGGTTTATGTTATGGGGATGAATTTGTGAATTGTGGGTTATTTGTGGTGGGTTTTGATTGTGGAGATGCAAGTGGGTTTGATGTGGATTGGCAAGATCAGAATTGGGATTAGCAGCAGTGAGGTTATTGGTTTGGGTTGTTTGGGAGAGGTGGGATGAAGCTTGGTTTGGGTCTTTTATGAAGCTCTACCTGCCAATAAGAGTGTGTTAAGTCGTGCTGGTGTTACATGTGTTCATACACTTGCAGCTATTTTATGACTTTTATTTTGACATGTCTTATGCTTATATCTCATATCTCACTTATTCATGATTCACAACAGCTTGTGCGGATGGAGTGGTCAGGGTATTCAAGTTGGATGATGCTTCGAGTAAAAGTTTCAAGTATGAATGTCAAGTACCTTGATGCATGACCAGTTATGCTCATGCTTTTTGGTGCTTTTCATTAATCAAATTATCAAGCATTCTCGACAGATTTCTGAAAATAAATACGCTTCTTTGTACATGTACGGTGGAGTGGAAAAACCCAAAATTTCTAATGAATACAGTCAGCCATCCAAGGTTCGTCTCCTAGAAATGAAGTGGGAACAGCACAAAATTCATGATAAATTAGGTATTCTCACCTTATTTTGGGACCACTGCAAGTTATGGCACTGCTGATGGGAGTGCAATTAGTGCTTCTTGTTCTGAAGGTAGAGTCTCAACTTTTTATCGGGCATTATATACTGCATACATGATTTTTATTCAACATGATTCTAACTTGAGGTTACTTGACAACATTCAAATATGTCAATGGAATTTCTATTCTGTTATGTAATGTCCTAATAGATGGTTTAATTGTCAGAGTCATTTCATGTCCTCTTGTGGTTCTAATTATTTTTGTTTCACATTAGGTACTGAAATCATAATTTGGCATGGTAAAACTGGCAAGAACTTGGGGCATGTTGACACAAATCAGTTGAAAAACAACATGGCTGCTATATCACCAAATGGACGTTTCATTGCTGCAGCAGCTTTAACTGCAGTTGTGAAGGTATTGTTGCTTCTGCAATAGAATACTCCACTATTGCTAACCATCCATTGTCCATTGTGATCTAAAGCCAAGCAATGTTCTTCTTGATGAAGATATGGTAGATCAAGTTGGTGACTTTGGTTTAGCAAGCTTCCTCTTGGAAGCATCGGATGATCCCTCCGAGATTCAAACTTTCAAAGCATATCAGTTGGACTAAAGGGTTCCATAGGCTACATTCCTCCAGGTATGACATCTTATGATCCTCATTTTCTTTTTCCATTATTAACGACTTGTTGATAAAAAATTATTAACAACCTCTTGATTAGTAACCCTCTTTATCCTGGAAGATAAGATAATATTCTTTGCCTATTTACGATTCTGATTGAGATTTGAAATATAATATCTAAATTACAATGAAAATTTAACTATGAGTTTCTTATGAATGTATTGAATGGCAGAGTATAGCATGGGAGCCAAAGTTTTCATACTAGGAGATATTTATAGCTATGGGATACTGTTGCTAGAAATGTTCACAGGGAGAAGACCTACCGATGACGTGTTCAAAGATGGTCCAAGCATTCACCATTGTACAGCTATGGCTTTGCCTGACCATGTTATGGACGTCGTTGACCCTTCGTTGCTCAGAGAAAGAGATGAAGAGAATGATGATGGTGGCAGAGGCAGAAACGATGTCCAAGAAAGATCAATAAGACGTCAGAAATCTGACCTAGTCAAACGAAGAGGAGAGGAGTGCTTGGTTTCAGTTAGGACGGATATTTATGGATGTCAATGTCACCAAGAGAACGGATATTTATGGATGTCAATGTCAACAAAATGAAGGCTATTAGAGTCCTATCTCAAAGGAGGAAGAAGGAGGGAGCTAAAATATATATGGCCACCTTCGTTACTGAATCTCATTATATGTATGTATGTATGTATGGACACACACACACACCATGTATTTATATGCAGCAGGAAATTATCTAAATACGGATACTGGCTGTATCAAAGTATGTGATATCATGTAATATTAATTGAATGCAGCATTTTATGTGCCAAAATAAGAGAACAATGTGTCTTCTTCATCCTGGTTGACTTCACCGCAAACAAATGCATAACATTCTCTTTTCATTCAAAAGCTAACTACTACTTCTTGACGGTGCTCTCAGGCCATTTTCTATACGTATAAATAGATAAAAAAGTTTTATCAATATATGAATTGTCGCTTTGGATTGAAGAAAAGAGCAAGAATTAGTGTAGTACGTTATGAACAAATGCAATTGACAAGTAAGATTTACTGGTTAACAATTAACAGAACAAATGCTTAACAAAAATGCATATCTGGCACACCTATCAAAAATACAATACGTTTTCATTTGCTTGGTGTAGTGCATCAGTGGCATTCCACAATGCTATTTGAATATCCAATTCAATAGCTTGAACAAAATAGAATGCAAGAGAGCCAGTAATTCGAAACTTAACAATACTAGTGCTTAACAATTCATAACAAGTGTAGAAGAGTATGAGATTATGAAGGATTTCTTAATACCCCTTCCCGAGCCCCTCAATTCTCATCCCAGAGTGGTGCTTAATGACAAGGAATACTAAGTGCCGACTTCAAACCCTGTCAACAATTGTGCCTAGACGTCAGATGCGATAACTGTCACCGTCTTGAAAATTTGTAGTTCTGCTTTCTAGAATCAACTTCAATAATGTAAATCTTAAGCTTGAAATTCTTGAGTGTTGACTATGAAAGTAGCAGTTGGGCACCTTGATATGAAATCTGAGAGGAAAAAAGGCATCCTTGCCAGGTTTGTAACCAAAACCAATGACTTGAAGTTGCAAGGTTCATTGTTTATGTTTTCCGAGTACTTGTACGAACAGTGTCTTTAGGATGGACTCTATCTCATTGGATTCATGAATGTATATATTTGTAGGGAAAGAAAAAAAAAATCAAGAAAAACAGAACAAAGTTTATATCAGCAATCAAAACTTATATCAATTTAAACATTCAAAACTTATCACAACAGAATAAATTTGAAAAAGCAAGTTTCTTAACAGAAATAGAGGCCAGGTTTTATAGGAGTCATTGAGAAATAAATTCAAATGCAAACGCTAATAACTAATTCCGTATTCTAGATTGTAACAATCCCTTGTTGAATGGGAGGGTTAAACTAGGGTTGTCAATTCCGACACGACTCGAAACCCGTACGAAATAAAGCAGGTTCAACCCGCACGATTAAAAAGCGGGTCGACCATGGGTCAACCCACCATGACCCATTTAATAAATGGGTCGGCCACGGGTCAACCCGCCAACACGAAGTGAACCCGTATAACCCGAATATGTTATACTTCTTCTTGAAATTTTAGACGTCTGGAGTATTTGATCATAGGATTAGACAATTTGAAATATTTTTCTTTACAATTATTGGATTTAATTATTTATATTCTTCATCTTGTGGAGTTTTTTGCGAATTTAATCAATTTATGCATTTTTTTAGTTAAATGGGTTGCATTGTTAACCCTTAAATGAGTCATTTTGTATAACACGTAAACGGGTTGGAAACGGGTAACCCGTTTAATAAATAAGTTGGGTTTTGGTTTAAATTTTTGACACGATTATTAAATGGGTTGGGTTTGGGTTTGGATTTGTCTTTTGCGACACGACAAATACCTTGACCCGACACGAACCCAACCCAACACGACCCATTGACAGCCCTAGGTTAAACTATCAATCTATCATTCCACTTCATAACACGAGCCCTTGATTAACAGATACATTTTCAGATCACATTCAACTATTAAAAAAAAAAAAAAAAAAACAATCTGGTCGTTCGCTTTTTCTCCTTCAGCCGCGCCTTATGTGCCTTTGGCTCCTTGCGCTACTCCTTTGGCGCCTTGTCACCTTAGCAGCAAAACACACTCATTTTCATGGACACCTCAAGCCTTTTAAGCCTCAGGCTAACCTTTTAAATCATTGTTCCCAACCAAATCTTTATAATTTCCACACTGAAATAAAAGCAGATTCTACATCGTTCATTCAGTACCATCCATCTATAGACCTTGTTGTCATCTCCAAGTAGTTACTACGTCATTATAACGGTGGTCCTGCAATTTACATTTTGGCATAACATTACTTCATTTGTATATATACTTTCAATATATACGTAACCTGAAATTTTCATTTGCTCCTTGTGTGAAATCTGCAATTAGAATATGATGGGGCATTCACTATCAAATTGTAGGTGGTTTTTGCACAAATTCCTTCCTGTGTTCATTGTTTTATGCATGAGCACAGGTCTAGAATCTGCAACACTACCAAGTTTTGGAAATGAATCTGATCATCTGGCACTGCTAGACTTCAAGAAAAGAATCACTGAAGATCCTCTCCATATCATGAGCTCATGGAATGAATCCATGCATTTCTGCAGTTGGATAGGTGTCACATGCAACAACTCCACCAGAAGAGTCGTGACTTTGAACTTGCAAGCTCAAAAGTTGGCTGGCTCCATACCACCTTCTATAGGGAATCTTACTCATCTCACTGGAATCAACTTGATAAACAACAACTTTTATGGTGGAATTCCTCAGGAAATGGGTCGTCTCTTGCGCCTGCAATATCTCAACATGTCTCAAAACTCCTTCGGTGGGAAAATTCCAACTAATATATCTCACTGTACGCAGCTGACAATGATTGATGTTTTTTCCAATAAACTCATTGGGTCAATTCCCGACCAACTCAGTTCATTGTTGAAATTAACTGTGTTATGGATTGGTCGGAACAATCTCACTGGAACCATCCCACGTTGGATTGGGAACTTTTCTTCTTTGTTTGCACTTTCTCTTGGTGAAAACAACTTGCAAGGAAGCATACCTAATGAGCTAGGGCGTCTAACTGCTTTGCAGAGATTCATACTTACCTCAAATAATCTTTCTGGTATGATTCCTTCTTCGATATATAACATTTCCTCCATATGTTATTTCACTGTTACTCAGAATCAACTGCATGGGGAGCTCCCACAAAACATTGGCATTACTCTTCCTAATCTGGAGGTATTTGCCGGCGGTGTCAACAAATTCACAGGAACTGTTCCACCATCATTGTCAAATGCTTCTAGACTTCGGATTCTTGATTTTGCTCAAAATGGTCTCACTGGTAAACTCCCTGCTGAAAATCTTGGAAGGTTGATATGGTTAATTAGACTGAACTTTGACATAAACAGACTGGGAAGTGGTAAAGCTGGTGGCCTAAATTTTCTCAATTTCCTGACTAATTGTACTAGTCTTGAGGTGTTGGGTCTTAGCCGCAATCACCTTGGAGGAGAATTACCAGCATCCATAGCCAACCTTTCTACCCAGCTAAAAATTCTTACTCTGGGGGAAAATTTGATACATGGAAGCCTCCCTACTGGCATTGGAAATCTGGCAAACTTGACACTTCTGGGAATAGAAGGTAACCACATATCCGGTAGTCTCCCTGATGCAATCGGGAAGCTTCACAAGTTAGAAGGACTGGAATTGAATCTGAACAGATTTTCAGGGCCAATCCCATCCTCCCTAGGTAACTTGACTTCAGTGACAAGGCTCTTCATGGATGGGAATAGGTTTCAGGGAAGCATACCTCCAAGTCTTGGGAACTGCCAAAATCTATTGATACTGAACCTTTCTAGTAACAATCTAAATGGCACAATACCTAGAGAGGTAGTGGCGATTAAATCCCTTTCGATTTCTTTGACAATGTCTAACAACTCTTTGACTGGTTCACTACCATCTGAAGTGGGTGGTTTGGTAAATCTCGCAGAGCTAGACATATCAGGAAACAAATTATCGGGTGAAATCCCCGAAACCCTTGGCAGTTGTATTAGTTTGGAACGCCTGCTTTTGAAAGGTAATGAATTCAGTGGACATATTCCTCAGTCTATGGAAAAGCTGAGAGGCTTGGAAGAGTTGGATATTTCACACAATAACTTATCTGGCCAGGTTCCTGAATTTGTAGGCAAGTTTCGAGCTCTCAAGTATCTCAATCTTTCTCACAATGATTTTGAGGGTGAATTGCCTAAAGAAGGAATCTTTTCAAATGCAACTGGTATCTCAGTGCTCGGAAATGATAAGCTCTGTGGTGGAATTCCAGAATTAGTTCTACCTGCATGTTCTAGCAGAAAGCCTCATTCATTGCGAGGACTACTTGCCCCAAAAGTGCTAATCCCTTTAACTAGTGCAATTACTTTAATAATTGCTCTTTCCTGCTTAGTTGCTGCACGTTCACTGATGAAAAAGTCGAGAGATGGAGTTTTGACTTCATCTTCTCATACTGATTCATATCCAAGTATCTCTTACTCGGAACTTTTTTGGTCAACTAACGGGTTTTCTGTGGACAATCTGATTGCTTCAGGAAGTTTTGGTTCTGTATACAAAGGATTACTGAGTAGTAATGGAATGGTAGTTGCTGTTAAGGTATTAAACCTTCAACAACAAGGAGCTTCAAAGAGTTTCATTGATGAATGCAAAGCTCTAAGAAGTATAAGGCACCGCAATCTTCTCAAGATCATAACAGCTTGCTCAAGCACCGATAATCAGGGTAACGACTTCAGAAGTCTGGTTTTCAATTTCATGGAAAATGGAAGTCTAGATCCTTGGCTGCACCCTAGAGAAGATGACGGATCTCAAAGTAAGAGATTGAGCCTTATCCAAAGGCTTAATATTGCCATTGATGTTGCTTGCGCATTGGATTATCTACATGACCATTGTGAAACATCCATTGTTCATTGTGATCTAAAGCCAAGCAACGTCCTTCTCGATGAGGATATGGTAGCCCATGTTGGTGACTTTGGTTTAGCAAGCTTCCTCTTCGAAGCATCAGATAATCATTCCAAAAGTCGGACCATGTCAGCTGGGCTAAAGGGTTCCGTAGGCTACGTTCCTCCAGGTATAAGTTTTATAATTTTTTTTTTCTATTCCTAATAGCTTATTGATCACAAAGATAACTGCCTCTATATTGCTGGAAGCGAAGTAGCAGCAAAATCCAAGCAAAGTAGTTGATATTTGACTATGACATCCTAATGTGTGTTTTAAATGGCAGAATATGGCATGGGATGTCAAGTTTCCATTCTGGGAGATATCTATAGCTATGGGATTCTATTGCTAGAAATGTTCACAGGGAAAAGGCCAACGGACGAAATGTTCAAAGATGGTCTAAGCATTCACCAGTTCACGGCCATGGCTTTCCCTGACCGTATCATGGACATAGTTGACACTTCATTGCTCCTGGAGACAGATGAGGATAATGATGGTGATGATGACAAATACAGCAATGACATACAAGAAAGAAGATTGGAAGAATGCTTGATTTCAGTGATGCAGATTGGTCTCTCATGCTCCACAGTATCACCAAGTGAGCGCATTCTGATGAATGTGGTTGTGAACAAGATGACTGCAATTAGAGATTCCTATCTCAAATTGACCAAACACAAGTTTGTCACCTAATCTCATTGCATACCCTCAAGTCTTGAGATTAAAGTGTGTGTGTGTGTGTTTGTCTGTGTGTATAAAGATATTACTTATACAAATTATGCTTCATGATGTAAGATTGAATTCAGCACTATATGGTGTAATCAAAAAGTAGAAACAAAATTTGTATCAGTAAATGGTAGACCAATGCAATCAAAATGTACTGTAGCGTCGTTTGAATTAAATTGTCACTTTTGAATTTTGATAATAGGAATATAGCTGCTTGTAATCTTCACATGCAACAAAGCAATAAAAACAATAAGAGCCTATTGTACCTTATGAATATGAGAGATGCATGAAGATTGAAACCTGGGCATCAACAAGTAAAGGCCCTTTGTTAGGATCAGTCCCTATTTCCTCTAGGATTTCACTGTTTTAGCCCACTAGCTTGTATTGGGTTTAGCCCATCTAAATGACCCGTTTTGTTCTAGCTTGATTAGCTGGCAGCAGTGTTCAGATCATAACATTTTTGTAAACCTTTATATGTTATCATGGGAACTCTGTGAGGGGCAGGAATGAAATGAAGTATTTTTAGATTTCTTGTCTTTCTCTTGTTTTTTGGTTGTCTGACTCTACCAACTGGTATCAAAGCATGGTTCGAACCGTGCAAGCCTCTGTACCCTCCTCCTCCCCTGTGTCCTCCGCCTTTGTACCACCACCTCCCCCTCCACCAATTACCAACATAGCATCTGCATCTCATCAACCCACTGATGAATTTGAACCTCTACAAAGAGCAGAATTTCACAACTCATTAGCTCTTCTGCAAGAAGAGTTTCACCTATCTCTTGACTCAATCAACCATAACCATACCTCTTTTCAAAATCACATCACTGCACAAATGGCAGCTTTGCAAAGCACGGTGGTGCGCGCCCTCACAGGACAACCACTACCTATCCATTCTTCCACCACATCACCTCCAATTTCAGCTCCATCAATTGCCATTCCTCCACCACCTCGTACACCGGCCAACATCCCTCCTATTACGTTTGGTTCCATTTCAACTCCGACCATGGAATGGCCTACTCAATTTTCATCCCTCATTCCTCCAGTTTCTGCAAATCAAGGATCTCCCCCTCATACCCCACCACCATTTCCATCTGCCCCCCCACACTACTCAACCATTACATCATTCCCACAACCCACTTTACCGCCAAACACTACCATCACACCATCCCTTCCAGATTTCCACATTCCATTATCTACTACATACACAGCTCCCCGCACCCACACCCACAACACTTATCAATATGATCCCCAATTTTTCAGACCACCAAAGATCGACTTACCTCGATTTACGGGTGACGATGCTGTGGGTTGGATTTCGATGGCAGAAAGGTATTTGAGAACCCAACGAATACCTCCCTCTGAAAAGGTAACCATTGCTGCTTCACACTTCGGGCCCGATGCTTGTTTTTGGATGAATTCATTTGAACAAAGACATCCATTCGTCACGTGGGAGCAATTTGTGCCAGCTTTCTTAGCCCATTTTGGCGCTGGTGCGACTCATGACTTCAAGATAGCCCTTTCACACCTACAACAGACCTCCACGGTGGAGCTCTTCATCACCGCCTTCACTAAGCTATCCTGCAGAGCACCGGATTGGAATGATAACCAACTCCTCCCCATGTTTTTGGGCGGCCTCAAACCGGCACTCCGCCACGATGTAATGGCCTTCAATCCACTCACAGTCACAGAGGCCCAACGCCTGGCAAGGTGCTATGAAGCTAAGATGTCCGACCACAACTCGATCCCCGACCTCCGTCCATCCCGAGTTTTCCGGCCAAATAATTGGTCCCAGTCATCTCGCTACAGTTCCGCACCATACCCAACCAACAACTTCCTGCCTTCACGTGCCCACAATACCCTGTCCTCACCTACTCCCACTAACACTTTCACACCACCCACCACACACCTCAACAAACCAACACCAAATCGTACTCACCGTATCTTGTCAACCTCGGAACAACGCGAAAGAAGAGCCAAAGGACTATGCTTCAACTGTGATGAACAGTACACCCCCACCCATTCCTGCAAACAGCCCTTCCTAGCCATATTGGAGGCACCTAACACCACTGACGACTCCTCTGATACACCAGAATTTCAGGATTGCACACCCACCCTAGATGATCCAATCCCAGAAACAGAGGTCACTTACCCACTACATGCCATCACCCATACTGCAATTGGGGAGATGATGCGACTTGCAGGATCCATTCAAGGTACCGCAATCAACGTGTTTATCGATTGTGGGTCAGCCAGCAACTTTCTTCATCCTGCTATTGCTCACCAACTCCAATTAAAGATATCGAGCGCCGTCGGGATCCATTTCTATTCGGCTTCCGGCGAACGGTTACAACCTTCGGGCATCGTTCACAATGTCAAGGTTTCAATGCAAAACTATTCATTCACCGGCTCGTTTCTTCTCTTACCAGTTCCAGGGTGCGACCTGGTGTTGGGCGCTCAATGGCTTAACACGTTGGGCCTTATAGCATGGCACTTTCAAGAAAAAATCATGGGCTTCTTCACTGATGGGCATTTTCATGTGCTCAAGGGCATCACCAAGCATCACCAATCAACCCAAACCCATGACATCTTTGCCCTCATTCCATCTACAAAATGGGACTCCACGGCCCAAACTCTCAAACCAACAGTTCCACCCCAATCTGAACCGATTCCACCTCCCATTCAATCACTACTAGACTCATTCTCTGACCTGTTCTCCCAACCAATGACCTTACCACCAGTTCGAACCATTGACCATTGCATCAACCTACTTCCTAATACAACTCCGATCAATGTTCGACCCTATCGTTACCCCCATTCACAAAAGGCCGAACTTGAGAAGCAAGTAACCGAAATGTTGTCTAGTGGGTTGATCCGCCCAAGCTCTAGCCCTTTTTCATCCCCGGTTCTTTTGGTCAAAAAGAAGGAAGGCACATGGAGATTTTGTGTGGATTACCGCTCCCTCAATGCAGCAACGGTCAAGGATCGTTTCCCCATTCCCGTTGTCGATGAGCTATTAGACGAGTTACATGGTGCGAATTTTTTTACTAAACTCGATCTACGATCCGGCTACCATCAAGTAAGAATGGCCGAGAAAGATATCTCCAAAACAGCATTTCGAACACATGAAGGTCATTTCGAATTTGTAGTGATGCCGTTTGGGCTTACAAATGCACCCTCCACATTCCAAGCTTTAATGAATCAAGTCTTCAAGCCATTATTACGCAAGAGTGTGTTGGTTTTTTTCGACGACATCTTGGTTTATAGCAACGACTTGCAGTCTCATGTGATGCACCTTGAAGAAGTCTTTGCTTTGCTTAGAACACATCACCTACGGCTCAAACTAACCAAGTGCAGATTTGCTACAGCCCAAGTAGATTACTTGGGCCATGTGATTTCATCTGAGGGAGTTGCTGTCGACCCAACTAAAGTACAAGCCATCCAGGCCTGGCCCAAACCAACAACCCTTAAAGGGATGAGAGGGTTCCTCGGGATCACCGGCTACTACCGCCGTTTTATTCAGAATTACGGCATCACCGCAAAACCACTTACAGAGATGCTCCGAGCAGACAATTTCAAATGGACAATGGCTTCTGAAACCGCCTTCGAAGAGCTCAAACGTGCTTTAATGACAGCTCCAGTCTTGGCCTTGCCGGATTTTTCAATTCCTTTCATCGTGGAAACAGATGCTTGTGGATTGGGTATCGGCGCCGTCCTCTCGCAACGGAAACATCCGATTGCTTTCATCAGTAAGTCCCTATCTCCTCGCAACCAATTGTTATCTGTCTATGATAAAGAGATGCTTGCAGTCATGCACGCAATTGATAAGTGGCGCCCCTACCTCTTGGGTCACCAGTTCAACATCATCACCGATCACCAAACACTCAAGCACCTCTTGGACCAGCGAATCTCAACCCCTTCTCAACATAAATGGCTGGCCAAACTCATGGGTTATCAATACACAATCGAGTACAGACCTGGAAAGTTGAATACGGTACCCGATTTGCTATCCCGGCGCCATGAAATGTGTGCAATTCAGGCCATATCCGCACCGGTTTTTGATGGGTTGACGCACATAGCTCAAGTTTGTCTTCGTGACCCAGAAGCTCAAGCAATCATCACTCAACTTCAACAGAACAATTCCAGCAAAAAGGGATTTACTTTGCACAACAACCATCTGTTGTATAAAGGCAAGTTCTTTGTTCCTTCTTCCTCTGATTGGCGCACTAGATTGCTGTATGAATTCCATTCTTCCCTCTAAGCGGGACACTTGGGTTATTTACGCACATATCATCGGCTTTCTCGCAATTTTGCGTGGCCCGGTATGCGCAAAGCTATCAAATTGTTCATTGCAGAGTGTGATCAGTGTCAAAGACAGAAGTATGAGACCATCAACCCTCCGGGCTTGTTACAGCCACTCCCCATCCCGGTTAACAATTGGCTCGATATCTCGATGGATTTCGTAGATGGGTTGCCACTTTCACAAGGCTCTAATGCGGTACTGGTTGTAGTTGATCGTTTATCCAAATACGGTCACTTCATTCCGGTATCTCATCCTTACACCGCCACTCAAATTGCGGAAATCTTTGTGAAAGAGGTATTTAGGCTTCATGGCATGCCTAAATCAATTGTTAGTGATCGAGACCCGGTTTTTATTAGCCATTTTTGGGAGGCATTCTTCAAATTGCAAGGCACCACCTTATGTCGAAGCTCTGCCTATCATCCACAATCGGATGGTCAGACCGAAGTAGTGAACCGTTCTCTTGAACATTACTTACGCTGCTTCGCCACCGATAAACCTGCATCTTGGAGCTCTTTGATTCATTGGGCGGAGTGGTGGTACAACTCCACATATCACTCCACCATCAAGATGACACCATTTCAAGCGGTCTACGGAACTCCTCCTCCTACTGTTTCGGTCTATCTTCCAGGGTCTACCTCAGTAAATGCAGTGGATTGTGCTCTCAAGAACCGTGATGCTCTTCTGCAATTACTCAAATTGCATATGCATCAAGCCCAGAATCGTATGAAACAGCATTCAGATCGCAACCGTACTGAAAGGGAATTCAACGTTGGTGAATGGGTGTTCTTAAAGCTGCATCCGTATAGGCAACGTTCATTGATCAAGCATCCTTCCCATAAACTCAAGCCCCGTTACTACGACCCCTTTGCAATCCAAGCAAGAATCGGTAAAGTGGCTTACCGATTATCCCTCCCTACTTCTTGCCGTATACATCCGGTCTTCCATGTTTCTCTTCTCAAAAAGCGAGTGGGTGAGGGAACTCCGCTTACAACAACGCTGCCTGCATTTGATGACCAGGGTGAGCTGCTGTGGCGCCCTGAGCGTGTATTGGACATGGCTGTGGTAAAGAAAAAGAAGCGAAACGTCACTCAATGGCTCATCCAATGGAACGGACTACCAGCTGCAGACGCCACTTGGGAGGATGCTCACAACATCAAAGCTCGCTTTCCAGCATTTGGCGCCTGAGGTCAGGCTCCCTCTCAAGGGGGGAAGAGTTGTTAGGATCAGTCCCTATTTCCTCTAGGATTTCACTGTTTTAGCCCACTAGCTTGTATTGGGTTTAGCCCATCTAAATGACCCGTTTTGTTCTAGCTTGATTAGCTGGCAGCAGTGTTCAGATCATAACATTTTTGTAAACCTTTATATGTTATCATGGGAACTCTGTGAGGGGCAGGAATGAAATGAAGTATTTTTAGATTTCTTGTCTTTCTCTTGTTTTTTGGTTGTCTGACTCTACCACCCTTCCACGGAAACCCCGAGTAGACGACAAAAACACAAAAAAGCTATAGAATGGGGTTTTTGTACTTTTGTACAGGGCCAAACGTCGCCGTTTGGACCTGATCCGGAAAAGTAAAAAAAGGCCCGCTAAAACGACACCGTAGAATAGCAGTATTAGAGTAAAAGCACGCACGCTTTCTTTACTCTTGATCAGAAAGGTCAAAGAAAGCTTAAAGGGGCTCAGATTTCATCCCGGAAAAGTGGAAACAGAGGGTGCCGTCGGCAATTTAGTAAGGTAAAGCCGGCAACTTTTACCTTTAGGTTTGGGAAAGTTTCAAACTTTACATTGCTATTTTGTTTTTCTTATAGTTGGGTTCTTTCTTTTTACTGCTATGCATTACTGGAATTTTTAAGGCATTGCTATTTGGTTTTTGTTTTTGTTTTGTGCTGTGTTTTTTCTATTTTTGGCTGCGATTGTTTGAGAACATGTTCAATGATATGCTTGTTCAAACTCTTCGGTAAATCCTACCCAAGAAAAGAATAAATAAAGGGTTCTTATCTCTAGAGTCTAGATGAAGTTTATTGTAGTGGAGGCTTGGGTAGCTCAAGTGATCTCCTTTTAAACCGAAATTTACAGTAGTAACTATTTATTCAAAATCACAGGCATGAAACTCAGTTACAACCATATCTACATATTCAAACAAAATATGCTAGGAGCTTCCAAATCTTTATCTGTGTGGAAACAACCATACACCTGATTTGGTTAGGTCATAGGTTAGCTGCTGCATCGGCTTTAGTCCACTCCAGATCCAATAAGAGTGTCTCTGACTAACTGTAACTCCTTAACAACATGACTGATATCCATTCTCCCTCTAGGTGATTCCACTGAACAAGCAACTCCAATTCTGAGTATTGCAATTAGGCACTCTTGATTTAGGTCATTTTTTCTCTGCCCCACAATGCATTTCTCTTCACTAGTCAAGTGATCGTCTTTTCCTTCCCCTCCTTCTACAAACAATGGTTCTGAAACTTCTGATATGTGTTCAGGCAATGCATTCTTAACAAAATTATGGAGCTGCAGTCCGTCTTTAAACATGTCATCAGTGGGCTTCTTCCCTGTGAACATTTCTAACAAGAGTATCCCAAAGCTGTACACATCGCCGTAAGTTGTGACCTTGCTTCCCATGCCATACTCTACATGTTTGTAGCTTTGATTATTTCAAGTGAACAACTTACAAATCTATAAAATGTATTTGGCTCTTTCCTGTGATTAGTTCAATTGCATCGTAAACATATTTCTAAACTTTCGTGTAGAATGCAAGTTGCTAACAAAATTTGAATAGAATTGAAACATATTAGAGTAGAGCTCTATACCTGGTGCAGCATAGCCAACAGTTCCCTTCAGTCCTACTGAGCTGGTTTGATTGATAGGAGATCTACTTGAAGCTTCTGGAATGAACCTGGCCAACCCAAAATCACCCACATGTGCAGTCATATTATTGTCGAGTAGGATATTGCTTGGCTTCAGATCACAGTGAACGATCTGATCTTCACAATGGTGATGAAGATAATCCAGAGCTGAGGCCACATCAATGGCAATGTTCAATCTTTGTTGAAGACTAAGGATCCTCAAGTCACCATTTAAGTCATCAGCTTCTGAAAGTGGATGTAGCCAACTCTCCAGACTCCCATTTGGCATATACTCATAGACAAGAGCTTTAAACTCATTACCTTGAAAATCAACGCTTGAGCAGGCAGTTAAGACTTTCACAAGATTCCGGTGCCGAATACTTCTCAAGGCTTCAAATTCAGCTGAGAAGCTTTTTAGAGCATCTGGTTGATGTAAGTAGAGTACCTTTACTGCCACAACTACTTCATCAAGAATCCCTTTGTAGACAGAACCAAAGCTACCAGAACCAATTAGGTTGGCAGGAGAAAATCCTCCGGTAGCTTGAAGGAGAGTTTCATAGGATATCTTCAAATGCAATTCCTTAGTTGGTGAAGCTTCTGTAGAGGGTGGTGTTTTGGCCTTCCTTAACCGATAAATAACTAGAAGAGACATGATCAAAACTAACCCCAAAAGTCCAGAAAGCAATAAGATCATGAATTTCAGTCCTTGAGACATCTTTCTTTTCTTTGGCTTAGTAGCAGTGCAAACCGGCAATTGAAATTCAGGTATGCCTCCACAAAGCTTTCCATTTCCTGCTATTGAAGTGACAGTTGCATATTTGAAAACTCCTCCTGTTGGCACTTGACCCTCAAAATTGTTAAAGGAAAGATTTAAGTTCACAAGGGAAATAAGTTGAAAAAATTCAGGAATTTGGCCAGATAAGTTGTTATGTGAAAGATCCAAGTCTTGAAGACCTCTCAAGGATCTAAAAGATGAAGGAATGGTTCCTTCAAAAAAGTTACCTTCCAAGTGAAGGTGTTCTAAGGATACACAACTAGCAAGGCTACTGGGAATTTCTCCTGACAATATATTCTCAGAAAGATCCAAGTTCCCTAGATTTTTCAAGTCTCCAACTTTTGAGGGCAAGGAACCAGTCAATCGGTTTTGAGAAAGGTTTAGGGAAATGGTCAGAGAAGAAAGGCTCATAACTTTTTCTGGTATGATTCCATTGAGATAATTCTGAGAAAGGTCTAGCTCTTGCAAGTTTGAAAGGTTCCCAAAACTTGAAGGAATAGGACCTGTGAAATGATTGTTTTGAAGATAGAGAGCATACAATTGACTCATATTGGCTATGGATGATGGAATTTGGCCAGAAAACTCATTTGCAGATAAATCTAATCGCCGCAGCATCCAGAGGTTACCAATAATGGCAGGAATCCCGCCACTGAAATTGTTCTTCTCCATCATCAGTTCTGTCAGATTAACAAGGTTCTCAAATATTCCAGTAGGGAAGCTTCCAGATAACTGGTTTCTTCCCAGTCTCAGTGACACAAGTTGGTTTGAGAAGTTGGACATGGAATCTGGCTACACCCCTCCAAATTGGTTATCGCTTAAATCAAGAATTTGTAAGTTCCTGCATTTGCTCAAAGAGTTAAAGAAACTCAAGTCATTTGCTTGTACTGTGCCCAAGGAATTTGAAGCAAGAATCAGCCACCATAAACTAGTTAAGCCTCCAAAATCATTTGCAACTTCTCCAGTGAAATTGCTCCCATTGACATCGAATTCAGGAAGAGTTGTCGCATTGGACAGTGATGCTGGTAAGGTTCCAGTGAAGAGATTGTGACCCAAATTTAAGACTAGCAAGTTAGGAAGAGTGAAACCCAAGTCTGAAGGCAAGTTCCCCTCTAGTTGATTGTATGGTAAACTAAGCCTTGTAAGAGAAGAAAGGTTGTAAACTGAGGATGGGACCATACCAGAAAATTGATTAACCCCAAATCCAAGGAATTCCAAATTCTTCAAGCAGCCCAGTGACTCTGGTATCTTTCCCTCCAAGTTGTTAACTGCCAGAGACAGAGATCTAACTGAGGAAAGTTTGCCTACAGAACTTGGAAGCAGTCCACTGAGGCTGTTGTAGTGAAGTTGAACTCTCTCTAGCTTTTGCAATGAGCCTAATTCAAATGGGATTTTCCCAATCAACTTGTTGAAGCCTAAACGAAGCCAAATTAGACTAGAACAATTGGAGAGATTTGGTGGGATTTCCCCAGAAAATGAATTGTTGGAGAGGCTAAGGTATTTGAGCCTGAATAAATGGCCAATTTCTTGTGGGAGACTACTGTGGAAATTGTTGAGTTCAAGGTTGAGGCCAGAAAGGAAAGTGAGGTTTCCTATATGGGGAGAGAGTGAGCCGGTTAACTGATATGAGCTCAAGTTCAAGGTCATGACTCTTTGGTGACGAAGACCGCAAGTCACACCTGTCCAGTTGCAGAAATGGAGAGTCATTCCATGAGCTCAAAATGCTATTTGGGTCTTTGATGATCTGAGCTTTAATGGCAAGTAAGGCTAGCCTATCGGTCTGATTGGATTTGGGAATGGTGGTGGCTGCAGAAGTAGAATATGGTGAAGGCAACAAGGTGATGATGAACAAAGATGGGATGAGCAGATTAAAGAAAAGTGAGAAATGTGGTGTGGAAGTCTTACATGGAAGAAAAAGGGCCATTGAAACTTGCTGGTTGCCTGGTTCTGACTGCTGAGAAGCCAAGTGATGGAGAAAAAGGAGACTTTTTATTAACATTTAAGAGGCATGGGCAATGTTTGAATCTTTGACTTGGAGGGAATCAAAATCTCCTTAGATAAGAGTTTTGCCTTTTGGATAGGTAGTGCAAGTTGGTCTTTATTTTGGTGACAAATTTGTCATGTCAGGACTCAAAAGCCATGTTAAGCTCAGTACTGATTTACTTGCTTAGTCATCAGTCACCTTCCTTGTATAAACCATGCAAAATTTTGTGTTTTAATATGGACCATATATGCTTTCCCAAGTGTGAAAGCGCACACAATGATTCAATGAGCATTGACCAGAATGGTGGGCTATATTATGAAGTTTCCTATATTGGTGCCTACAGGTTTTGGTTAGGGTGGTCGACAACTTCAATAGTTTTAAGCAGTGGTGGACTTGGGTTGAGATAGGACAATGGCAAAGTTATCCGGTGGTTGCTGTGCTTACAAATTCTGCAGCTGTTGATGACTTGGAGAGCTACAATCCAAGGCTTCGAGTCAGATTAGCTCCCATAATATATCAAGCTCTACTACTGCTATGTGACTCTGCTATGTGACCATAAACTGTCATCGTCTTTGTATTAACAACTGTGGAATAAGTATTTTACAGATTCCAAATTTTTTGTGTCGAACTCTAAACGAAAAGTGTCATTTCCTCTTTTTAACGGATGGTTAATGCTTCTTGGTGAAACTTCAGACATAACGATGCTGAGGAAAAGAACTGAAAAGAGCGGGATTGTTCTGTTACTCTTCTGGTGAGTAATTTAATCATTACACTGTGGCTTTCCATTATTTTGAGTGACCATATTACAAAGATGACTAGAGCAGAATTGGACTTAAATGTGACAGCAGATGCAGATTACTCAAGAGAGAGAACTAGAGTGAGCTCCGGCCACAATTGAATCCAGCTGCATTGCTCTTCATACTCGGTTCAACTTCTCTTTAATTACCACATCTTTCTTCCAATTGAGGGAATATCTTAACAAGGATGTTAAACATAGCTTTGTAGTACCAATTTCTCCATCTCTTGCAAAACAAAAGTGATCCAATCGCCATTCCGATTCCAAATGTAAATCCAATTTCAGCACTGATTAGACCCCAATAAATCTCACCTCCAGAATTTTGATGGCTTCCTTCTAATGTTGGTGGTGACAACACTGGTCTGTTTTCTGCTGTCAACGGTGGCCCATATAATCCTTTATTACCTACAAATGAAGCTTTCGAAAATGTTGAAATCTGAGTACCTTTTGGGATCTCCCCAACCAGTTGATTGTATGACACATTCATGAATGAAAGGAAAGTAAGTTTTGCAAGCTGTGGTGGAATTTGGCCGCCCAGGTTGTTCTGTGAGAGGTCTAAGGACTCGAGTTGTTGCAAGTTTCCTAATGATGATGGGATTTCACCTGTAAAAGCATTACCCGACAGGTTCAGTACACGCAAGGATTTCAATTCTCCAATTTCCTCAGGTATTGGTCCATTGAACTTGTTGCATGAGAAGTCAATTGAGGTGAAGACAGTTAGAACCTTTACCAACTCCATATCTATGCCTTTGCTAGTCACAGTAATTGCATCCTGACAAAAATACTGGTTGTGAAATTGAAGGTGATGGAGCTTTGATGCAGCATCATCTTTGTTAGCCATCATTGCCTGCCAGGTTGACAAAGATGATCCTGGTATTTCACCATCAAAATTGTTGTTTGCTAAATCTATGATCTGAAGCATTGGCCAAGTGCCATTAGTCTTGGCACATCCAATGTGCCCATAAAACTTATTGGATTGCAAAGCAAGGACACGCAAAGTAGATATGTTCTTCAAAAAGCATGGAAAGGCATCTGTTATCTGATTTTTTCCAAGAATTAAAACCTCTCGCTTCGTGCAGTTGGTTAGAGATTTTGGAAATTGTCCTTGTATCTGATTTCCACTTAAGTCTAGACTTTGTAAGCTGCAACTTTGAGGAAATTTATCAGCAATATAATCTGTAAGGTTGTTTCTCCTCAAATTAAGCACTGCAAGAGCTTTCATTGTAGTCAAGCACTGAGGAAAGCTTCCGCTCAATGAATTGTTGGACAGATCAAGTATCTCGAGAGATTGTGAATTGCATATTGACCTTGGAATGATCCCATGGAGGTTATTGCTTGCAACAGAGAAGAATATAGTGTTACTAGTGAAATATGCACCGATGTCATCCGGAATGCTAGAGCTGAAATTATTCCTTGAGTAATCTAGAGCAAAAACATGAGGTGATGAGAGAACTGGGATTTTCCCCTGGAGCTGGTTAGAATGAAGGTCAAGCACGCGTAGACTACAAGGCATTGGATTCAGTAAAGGACCTTCTAAGAGGTTCAGGGAGTTGGAAGAAAGATTTAGAATGTAGAGTTTACTGAGCCCCCAAATCCAGTTGGGTATCTTGCCATGTATGTGGGTGTCTGAAAGGTCCAAATTGAATTCTCAAAAACTCTGGGAATGGACTTCTCAACTTCCCTGAAGCCAACCTCAAGACTCTAAACTGGGGAGAGGAGGAATGCGAGAAGTTGGTAGCTTGGAATTCAAGTACTGACCCAAGAACAAAAGTCGGTACTTGAATTCCAAGAAATAAGCTTGGAGGATATAGAAGAATTGTATACAAGGCCATTCTTGAAATGGAGCAATGATAGTTGCTGGTCTTCCTTACACTGCAGGCTTTGAACTGCAATGATCAAGAAAAAGAAGAACTGGAGGAACGGTTTCATTTTTATTGGGTAATCTTTCGGAGGCTGATTATCAAAGTGAAGAACTGGTAATGGTTGTGTGTGGCTTTAATAGAATGGTGGTCTCCATGATATTTATCTTGGATCTATTAATTGGTTTAGGAAATTGACCTCTGTGGTTGGTATCTCTTTCAAGTCTTCCCTTGTGACTCTGTAAGACTGTTTTATTCAATGTTGCTCTCCTGATTTCAATTTCGGTGGCTGATGACTGAAATTAAATAAGCAACAACAGGAAGACATCAGATGACTTATGACCTTCGATGATCCAGGTTCAGTTTCCAGCCTTACTTTTGTCTTTCTTGCAGCACAAGGCTTCTAAATATTAAGCTCTACTACTCGATCTGCATGGACTGCAACAGTACCCAGTTTTAAATTACACCAATCCATCTGTACAAAGAACTTCGGAATGGGTACAGCAAGGGATCTGAAATTTGTATAATATGGGATTTTTCATCATAGACTTCAAAATTCTACCATATAAAGCTAGCCCAACCATAGTTTTTGTTTCTTAAACACTGTCCTCCAAAGACTGCAACAAGCTCTGACTATTTAACTCGTATAATAGACAGTTAGACACTATACATGAATTTGTCTATTACTAGCATATAAAATATAGAAGCCTCCGTTTCTTCCTTGATAGGTGGAAACTGCCCAAGTTTACCCTGTCAAAGTGTCAATCATAGGACAAATGATAATATCTGCAGTACACCATTTCTGCACAATTCATGGGTTTAAACTGAGAGGTAGTACAACATCTGTTAATGATATTCTTAACAACCTTTTAACCATGACATCTGTTAATGATAGTCTTAACAACCTTTTAACCATGACTTTCAATGTGTAGTTAATATCCAATCATTTGAATACTTTCGAAAACAAGAAAAATCTAATGAGACTAGATAACTTTCTTATTTGAACCATCTCACACCACATAGTATTCCATAAATATTACGAAGATAACTAATGCATAACTACATTAACATGTGATAGCAGAAGCACATTCTTATTTCTTGTACTAGTAAACAGAAAGAACACCAAGGTGAGCCATGAGCTATATGGAGACTAGCTGCACAGCTTTCACAATCATTTCAACGCCTCCCATACCGTTGATGGATAGAAACATGTCTTCTGTGATTGCCAAATCTTTGTTCTAGCTGAGGGAATATCCTAACAAGCATGTTATACATAGCCATGTAATACCACTGCCTCCATCTCTTGCATAAGAATAGTGACGCAATGGCAACTCCAAAGCCAGATGCAAATCCAATTTCAACACTGATAACATCCCAATCAACCTCATGTCCAGAAATTTGACTACTTTTTTCTATTGTTGGTGGTGATGATCCCACTGTGTTTTCTTCTGTTAAAGGAGGTCCCCATAGATCTTTATTTCCTTCAAATGAAGTTTTTGGAAATGTTGAAAACTGAGTACTTGTAGGAATCTTCCCCACCAGTTGGTTATTTGAGAGATTCAAGAATGAAAGGAAAGTAAGCTTCGCAAACTGTGGTGGAATTTCACCGCTCAGGTTGTTCTGCGAGAGGTCTAAAGACTCAACTACTTGCAAGTTACTTAATGATGATGGGATTGCACCTGTGAAAGCATTATTAGACAAGTTGAGGACACGTAATGATTTGAGTCCTCCAATTTCCTCTGGTATTGATCCATTGAACTTGTTGCATGAGAAATCAAGTAAGGTGAAAACAGTTAGAATCTTTGCCAAGTTCATCTGTAAACCTTTGCTACTAACTGTAACTGCATCTCGATAATTAATCACATAATGCATACCTCCCTGCATTCCAAGGTAATAGCGATTTGATGCAGCATCATCTTTGTTGGCTATCATTGTTTGCCAGGTTGACAAAAATCTTCCAGATATTTCACCATCAAAATTGTTGTCAGCTAGGTCTATAACCTGAAGCATTGGCCAAGCTCCATTAGTCTTGGGACAACCAGTGGGTCCATAAAAGTTATTGGACCGTAAACTAAGGAGACGCAAGGTGGATATGTTCTTCAAGAAGCATGGAAAAGTATCCGTTATCTGATTGTTTCCGAGGTTTAAAACCTCCAACTTTGTGCAGTTGACAAGAGATTTTGGAAGCTGGCCTTCTAACTGATTTCCACTTAGGTCTAGACTTCCCAAGTTACAATTCTGAGGTAATGCATGAACATTTGTAACATTGTTTCCACTTAAATCAAGTACTGCTAGGCTACTCATTGTAGTGAAACACTGAGGAAGAGAGCCAGTGAAGGAATTATTGGATAGATCAAGAACCTCAAGAGCTGCTGAATTGCAAATTGATCCGGGAATGATCCCATTGAGGTTATTGTTTCCAACAGAGAAAAATGAAGTATACCTAGAGAAATCTGCACCAGTCGGTATGCCAGAGCTGAAATTATTGCTGGAGCAATCCAGATAATAAGAAGAGAAATTTGGGATCTGCCCTTGAAGCCTGTTGTAACTGAGGTCCAGCAACCACGGAGAGGTGACATTGAGTAAAGGACCTTCTATAGTTCGTAGGGAGTTACAGGAAAGGTTCAGATGATGAAGATTAAGCTTCCAAAGCCAGTTAGGTATCATGCCATGTATCAGGTTATTTGAAAGGTCCAGAAAGGCCAATTCGGATTGATTTCTCAAGAAATCAGGGAATGTTGTCAACTTTCCTGAAGCCAACATCAATTGATAAAGCTGAGGAAATGAGGAATAAGAGGAATTGGTAGCATCATAACTGAGCACCAAGCTATTCTCTGAAAGATAAAGAAACTGAAGATTTATGAGCTTGTGAAGACCATCAAGAGGAAATGAGCCATTGAGACTGTTTGAATTAAGAAGAAGTCTCTGAAGTCCTCTGAGATTAAAGATAGACATGGGTATTGGCCCTTCAAGGTTGTTATCACTTAAGTCAACAATTTCCAACAAGTAAGAAGAGGCATTGCAAATTTCAGGGAATTGACCAGAGAATTGATTGTGGCCAAGATCTAAGCTCTTCAGCAAGGGAAGACAAAACAAAGAGGATGAAAGGTTCCCTTGGAGCATATTATTACTTAAGTTGATAGTCACTAGGCTAGTAAGGTTTTGCCACTGAGTGCAACTAATATGACCAGTTAGATCATTGCCGGACAGATTTATTTCGGCTAGATTTTTCGCGCTACTGAAGCATGGAATTGAACCAGTAAACTGATTCCCTGACAAGTCAAAATGAACCAATTTTGTAAGGTTTCCCATTGACCTTGGAATTGATCCAGTAAATTTGCATCCTGTAAGATCTATTGTTGACAACATACTGAGGTTTCCAATGGAGTCAGGTAAGACCCCTGAAAAGTTTGTCACAAATAGATTCAAGGATTGAAGAGATGCATTCTTTGAAAATTCGGGCAAGGAACCACCAAGACCATAGTTATAGGAAAGATCAATAGTTTGTAAAGAAGGTACCTGAATGATCTCTTTTGGAAATGTTCCCTGCAAACCACAGCTACTGAGACTCAAGGTAGTCAAGTTTGTAAAGTTGGCAATGAATCCAGGAATGGGAGAAGATATCTTGTTAAAATCCAACCGAATCACGGATAGAGATGAGAGCTTAGCCAGGGACTTGTCAATAGGGCCTGCAAGATGACAGTTGGATAAGCTCAACACCTTCAGGTTTGGCAGTGATGACGATATGGCTAGGGACCAGTCACTTCTCTGTGACAATATATTCACATTGTCAAGATATAACTCTGCAAGTTTCGTGAGGTTCTGAACCAGCAAGCTCAAATTCTGGATCTCAAGTCCTTGATTGGAAATATCAAGGATAACCAACTTTGCCAACAACGAAATCTCAATGGGAATTTGCCCTGCATAACCAGCAGAGGATAAGTTTAGGTACCTCAAACTTGTGAGCTTTCCGGTTGCAGTTGAAATTTGAGAGCCAGTGAAGTTGTTAAAGGCCAAACTGAGGCTTTGAAGATGTTGAAGATCAAACAAACTGCTAGAGTTGTCGATTCCACCTGAGATAGACTCGCGGCTGATGTCAAGAGCAACAACAGTCCCGTTAGTACTGCAAGTTACACCCGACCAAGAACAGCAGTCGGTTCTTGAATTCCATGATACAAGCTTGGAGGAAAGAGAAGAATTAAAAACGAGGCCATTCTTGAAATCGAGCAACGTTAGTTGCTGGTCTTTGGTACACTGCTGGCTGTGAACTGCAGCGATCAAGAAAAGGAAGAAAGGCAGCAGAGTCTTCATTTAGGTAGATGCTGGGGTATCGTGATGGAAATGCTGGGCTATCGTGATGGAACGCAGTGCTGCTAATGGTTATATATATATGTGCATGGTTTGTCACCATTAGAACTGACTTGGAGGTCTTCTCATATCGATCTTTACTCGTCAATTACGACGTCTCTACGGTCTTTTCTGTTCGGCCATGAAATTTCCTGTCAAGTTCTGGGTTGCAAGTGGAATTATATATAAAGCCGAAAGTAGTTCGTAAAACTAAACAGGGTCCTCCACCCCCCATATTCCATAGCTGAATAGTCAGTGCTTTCTGTTATAATACCGGTGGCTATATACCAGTAGTATTGGTAAAAGTTAAGAATTTAATAAGGCAACTTGAAGAAATATAGTTCTAGTGAGTCACAATCATATGATTTGAATCATAATTAATTAATATGCAGAAACTAATAATTGTCCAAAGAATATGCATGAGCCTCTAATGTTACTTTGAAGCTTGAGTAGATCGAGTGCGGCTAGCTCTGATTGACTTGAGTGATGAGCTACAAACCCTGTACTAATATTAGAGGATCACATAGAAATAGGAGGTTTTCCACTTTCTTAATTAATGGTAAAACTCATTTGTTTACCAGATAAGGTAACATATCATTTTTCTTTGGATCAAAATAATTTTATTCTTGTTTTGGCTAAAAGCAATTTCATCAATAAGAATCAAAGGAGTACATTCATTATTTGGCTTTCAATAGGTAGCTTACTCCCAAAACATGATCGTAAACTTTCAATATAACTACTTAAAATTTTCAGAAAGAAGTGAAATCTAATGAGACAAGATAATTTTCTTATTTGAACCAGCTTACACCGCACTATATTACAAGATGACTAGCTATGGCAAAACTAAATTAAAATGTGACAGCAGAATCACATTCTTATAGACAGTACTAATAAAAGAAAGAACACCAGAGTGAGCCATGAGCTATATGGAGCTAGCTGGACAGCTTTTACAATCATTTCAATGACTCTCGTACCTTTGATGGATGGAAAGATATCTTCTGTGATTGCCAGATCTTTGTTCTAGCTGAGGGAATATCTTAACAAGCATTGTTATGTAGTACCACTGCCTCCATCTCTTGCAAAAGAATAGTGACGCAATATTGGCAATTCCTAAGCCAAATGCTAATCCAATTGCAACACTGATAACATTCCAATCAACCTCATGACCAGAAACTTGAGGACTTCCTTCTACTGTTGGTGGTGATGTTCCCACTGTGTTATCCGCTGTTAGAGGAGGCCCTCATAAATCTTTGTTCTTCATTTACAGGGATTTTGGAAATGTCGAAAACTGAGTACTTGCTGGAGTCCTGCCCACCAATTGATTATTTGAGAGATTCAAGAACAGAAGGAAAGTGAGCTTTACAAACTGTGGTGGAATTTCGCCGCTCAGGTTGTTCTATGAGAGGTCTAAAGACTCGACTTCTTGCAAATTACTTAATGATGATGGAATTGCACCTGTGAAAGCATTATTCGACAAGTTGAGGACTAGTAGTGATTTGAATTCTCCAATTTCCTCGAGCATTGATCCATTGAACTTGTTGCATGAGAAGTCAATCAAGGTGAACACAGTTAAAATCTTTACCAGGTTCATCTGTAAACCTTTGCTACTAACTGCAGCTGCATCTTGAAAAAAAAAACCAAACCATTCATACCTCCCTGAATTTTAAGATGATTTGATGCGGCCCCGGCTTCATTTGCCATCATTGCCTTCCAGGTTGATAAAGATCTTCCAGGTATTTCACCATCAAAATTGTTATAAGCTAGATCTATGATCTGGAGCATTGGCCAGGTGCCATTAGTCTCTGGACAACCAGTGGATCCATAAAAGTTGTTGGACCGTAAAACAAGGATACACAAGGTGGATATATTCTTCAAAAAGCAGGGAAATGTATCTGTTATCTGATTGCTTCCGAGGTTTAAAACCTCCAACTCTGTGCAATTGACAAGAGATCTTGGAAACTGACCTTTTAACTGATTTGCACTCACATCTAGACTTCTTAAATTGCAATTCTGAGGTAAATTAACATGTGTAAACTTGTTTCTCCTTAGATTAAGCACATTAAGTTTTCTCATTGTAGTGACGCACTGAGGAACCGTGCCAGTGAAAGAATTATTGGACATATCAAGAACCTCAAGATAAGGTGAATTGCATATTGCATTCTGGAATGATCCCGTTGAGGTTATTGCTTGAAATAGAGAAGAATGCAGTACCATCAGAGAAATACTCACCAATATCAGTCAGCATGCTAGAGCTGAAATTGTTCTCTGAATAATCCAGATAATAAATGAAAGGTGATAAGAACATTAGGATTTGGCCTTGAAGCATGTTGGAATGTAGGTCAATCAACCACACAGAAGTGAGGCTGAATAAAGGACCTTCCATAGCTTCTAGGGAGTTATATGAGAGATTTAGTCGTTCAAGACCGATCCTCCAAATCCAGTTGGGTATCATGCCATGCAGGTGGTTCTCTGGAAGGTCCAAAAAGATCAATCTGGATTGATTTCTCAAAAAATCAGGGAATTTTCTCAAATTTCATGAAGCCAACCTCAATTGTTCGAACTGAGGAAAGGACGAATATGAGAAATTGGTAGGTTTATAACTAAGAAGCAAGCTATTGTATGAGAGATGAAGAAGCCGAAGATTTTTCAGCTGGTGAAGACGATTAAGAGGAAATGAGCCATTGAGATTGTTTGAATTAAGGGAAAGTTCTTCAAGTCCTCTGAGATTAAAGATAGACATGGGTATTGGCCCTTCCAGGTTGCCGGCCAGACTCTTGTCTTTCTTGCAGTGCAAGTCCTGTGGCCTGCCAAGACCAAGCCAAGGCCAAGGCTATTTCATCCGACTGAAAGAAAAGATGGGCATGAATGATTGATTCCTAAAGCAAATAGGAATAGTAAAACGTAGTACAACTGTTGGGAGTGGCGTACGTTTCATCTTTTACGATTATTTGGGCCTACATTCTTTTTCTTTTTTGTGATATTGTGGACCTCTCAATGGACTGGGCCCAAGAACATATCGACTCCGAAACCAACCCAAAATTGAGATATTCAGCCGACCCAAGAGCAGTTCCAGTTAACTATTATTTTCACTTCTACCGGTCGATAACCCTAATTAACAGAACTGATGAGCAATAGATTTCAAATTTGAGACTTTATAGTTGCAGATTTGAATGGATGATGAAGATAGTGTTTTAGTTTCTCTTCGATCTGAAAAATGGAAAAGATTTTTCACACTAAAAATGTAGGTAGTTCCGATAATGAAAAAAGGTAGATAGGTGAATAGAGGACCCTCGAGTATTTACAAAGACTAACAGAGGTGGACTGGCACGTCGAACGCAACAATCACATTCTAAAGACTTTAAATCCATTGCCCAAAACATCTCTCTATTACCGCGTGACAAACTGAAAACACTTGCCTTTATCTTATTACTGAAGCATATTCAACTTGCCTTATCTTATCACCGCAACGATCACGGAGTACGACGCAAAAAAGGCCCCATTTCCCATTAATACTCCCATTCACTCATGTCTGGAAACACTCTCAGGTGGTTGAGATTCTCACGTTGAGTGAAAGGCAGATTCAACCCCCAACCCCAAATCCCAGGGTGCCACCTGTCCGCTCGCCACGTGGAGTCTGATCCGCTCCTTTATATCATCCCCCCATTAGACCCCACTTCTATATATATAACTGGGCCAAACCTCTCCTTCTCGCTGCTCACTTCTATTCTTGTGCCACACCCACCAGAAGTGGATCACTCCAGAACAAACAGGTGACACAGACACCTTCTTATAAGCAAAAAACAAAAGGGCTTAACCTCTTAAAAGCATCCACCTTTGTGAGTTGAGTTGAGAGCGAGTTATGAAAACGTTGGCGAGTCCCAGTTCGGGGGTGGTCCTGGAAATTTACAGGGACAGAGAGGCTGGCTTGGTGAACAGGGTTGAAGAAGCTTCTTGCTTTTTCAGGCCTCACAAGAAAAATGGAGACTTTCGGTTCTTGAATTTGGTGGCGTTTCTGCAACAGAGAAAGCCCATCAAACCTGTCGTTTGTCTTTCATCGAAAACCCAGGTCAAATTCATCTCTTGCCTGTCATTATATTTGTTACTGTTTAGAAAAATATCCTTTTGTTATGATCACATTTTTGTTTTGATATTGCTAAGAAGTTTTTGGAATCTTGTTATGATTAGCTTTTTCTTTGGTGGGATGCCTTAATCTGGTTGTGGAAGACTTGTTTCATATAATAATGGGAGGAAACAAAAAGGGTCATTTACAAATCTGGTTTCTTTCTGTATCAGGATTTTAAACATTATCCATATAAGCCAATAGGGTTGACCCAAATAGAATAGCAGTTTATGTTTTATGAATTTGTTTCCATATCTGTGTAGATGATCCTGATTATTAAAGAATGCTAGTACCAGGCTTGGTTTCTGTTCTAGTTTGAAATTATCAGTCTGATTTTTTAGTGTTGTCTGTGCAGGCAGAATTGGAGACTACAGATGCTCAGATTCAAGAAACATGTAAGCCTTTTTTGTTTTTAGTTAAGAAATGTAAGTGTCTGTCTTTACTAGCTAGTTCTCAATGACATTTCCATGCTGTGCAGATCCAACAAAAACTATGCATGTCAAGTTCCAGTTGCAGAAAGAGTGCTCCTTTGGTCAGCATTTCCTCATAGTAGGGGATGATCCTATGTTGGGTTTATGGGACCCTGAGAGAGCAATACAGATGGACTGGTCTGATGGGAATGTGTGGTCTGTTGAGCTGGTGTGTAGAAATCCAACTAAGAAGTGTAATTTTGTTTTTCTTTTTCTTTGTAAAATTGAAACCTGAATTTGGGGTTTAATGTCTTTGTGTTTGTTTAATTAGGATATACCTGTTGGGAAATCAATCCAGTTCAAGTTCATACTAAACGGAAGCGCAGGGAATATCTTGTGGCAACCTGGCCCAGATCGAATTTTTCAAACCTGGGAAACTGAGAACACAATCACTGTTTCTGAAGATTGGGGAGATGCTGAACTTCAGAAAATAACAGAAGAAGCACAAGTTTATAATCAAATTGAGGATTCTAATATCAACTCAGATATATTGATTCCAGAGGATGACAACTTGACTTTTCCAGAAGAGGAGCCAGTGTTTAATATAAACATGGAGTCGGCCAATGTTGATAGTTACACTGATCCAGCACAGATACCGTTAGTGGAATCATACCAGGAACAAATTGTTGCTGATAACATATCTGTCTCACAAGAGAAGCCCAAAACTTTTGTTGCTGAGAATATAACACCAAAATGGCCAAAGCAAATGATGGAACCATACGAGGAACAAATGGTTGCAAGAACTAATGCCCCAAGTGAGGATTCTGCAGCCATCCCAAACGAGATGATGGTGGCACAGAACATTTTTGGAAATAATGGCAGAGCTGCAACAGCAAGGAACCTCGCAAGCTCAAACACTGAGGAAAGCCTAATGAACTATGAGGAAGAAGGACCTGTTCTGGTACCTGGCTTGAGTCGTGCACAAGCTGTTCCAACTGAAGAAGCAAACAAAGAGGAAGTTGAGAAACCAATGACCTTTGATGGCTCGGTTGGAGCTTATGAAGCTAAGGAACTGAATATGCCAGAGGTAACTGCTTGATGAGAGTGAAGTTCTTTTTGTCTTTTTCTTTTTCTTCTACTGCATCTGCCTCAGCCTGAAATAACACTCCATTTCAATTCCAAAAACCACGAGTTGTCCAGGGCTAGGAGATTCTATACTATAGTTTTGGGTTACAGCTTGTATTGTCTTTGAATCTATGTTCCTATGAAGAAAAGGTCATGAAGATGATGTATGGCAAGGCAAAAATATTTCCATTTCATCAATATTAACAGTCATTTAAATTGTTAGAGATATGAAAAGGAGGATGCTTAAAGATAAAAAGCTCTTGTATTCTTCTTACCATCAGCAATCAACAATTTTGAAGTTTAACAATACTTTCTTGTAATAAAAGTTGGATTTCAAGCAATAGAAAGGCTAATAGAATTTTCTCCTACTCAATGTAAACTTGCACGAAACTATGCCGTTGAGTGATCTATCAAGCATTCCATATAATTTTTTTTTCTTCTGCTGCAACCCTGTGGATTTTCATATAGTCAAATCTTCCGTATACATGAATCCTATTCCTAAAACCATGTGAATGAGGACATATAACCACGCATTGTCACTTGACTACTGTATATTGTGAGTTGTTTTGTAGTGATATATGATATTGATAAATTAAGACTTGTTGTCATGATGAATTATTTATCACTGCTGTGGCAATCCACTTCTCTTCAATACCAGAAACTGATATAGATGTGCTTCCATCTTTGTTAGTGCTATTGTTGATGTCTTGTTTCTGTTGCTTTACATGTACTGAAACCAATGAAATCAGCTAGAAGAGAAGCAAGAACCATATAGGGAATCACCTCAAGCAGAAACTATTGAGATGTTCAATGATAATATAGAGAAATTTGATGAAGAACTCAAGCAAAAGCCTCAACCAGCTGAAAGGGAAAATCAGTCCAAGCCTGACCTACCCAAAGGCTCACCTCAAACAGAAACAACTGACATGTTCAACAATAATGAAGTGAGTTTTGATGGTGGACTCGAGCAAAAGCCTCAAACTGCTGAAACTGCAGAACAGTCTGCTTCAGAGCAAACCCATGATATCTGGCACAGTGACATGCAATGGGGTCGTAAAATACTGCAGAAACTTCTGATTACTTTCAGATTGCCTTAGTATAAATCTCTGGAATTCATGTGAGCCTGTGACTCCTGATTTGTTGCTTAAGTTTTGTGGTGGCCATCAGAGAGAGTTGGAGAAGGCCTTTTTTAACAATTTCTGTGATAGTATGTACATATCGACTTTGTGCCTGTTTTGTAATAGTGCTCAGGTTTTTTATTCTTAGGTTTGTCATGTGTATACCAGGAAATCTTACTGTTTCCCAATTAGAGCCGAGTATTTTATATTTCTGTCATGAACACAGATTGATATGTGGAATGAGGATTTATACCAAATGTAGGATTTTGCCATATGTTTGTCCAGAATGCTGATTGTTTAAAGATTTCAGTGTTTTGCTGCTTCTTTCTGATATTGTCATCAAATGAAGGGACTTGATATTCTCCCATGCAGCTTGAATTTGAAATCTTCTGTATCACTGGATGTGTACAACTCTATATATCTATCCATCCTTCTCGGGACCTAGCGTGTATGAGAAAGATAATCGGTTTGCTGACTCTTGCGATTCTTCGGGTTGTACTTGAAAGTAACATGTAGCCGGAAAGAAAGGAGTTCAGAGTGATTTTAAGATCTGTGCAACATATTTTACTGCATCCAATTCACTATGCTAACTGTGAAGACATTATCCTATGGTGGAAGTGGAACACAGATAACGATTTACCTGGAAGAATCATATGCTCAGTTCCAATGACTTGAGGTTGATATTAGTTATAAAGGTCCGCATAGCGTACGCCATTGGGTGCTTTTCTGCCTGAATTCGAGGTCAGCCTACCTTTGAAAATCTGTGTCCAGCTGACTGTTAGATTTATAGTCCAAACCGTTCAGTCAGCGCAGATCGATTTATATATTGGATATCGATAGCCACAACTTCCAACTCGATTAATCTGCACCCAATGTTTGAAGTTATGAATCATGTCACTGGCTCAGTGGCTCACTGTTATAAGAGAGATTGCGAAGAGCATAATACCCAAATGAAAGCTAAGCAAAAAATTATACCTCCGAAGCTCGTTAATCATCTATAGTGTCCTTCTATATCACATTTTTATAATCTTGAAATGTTATGAAACAATAATGGGCATGATTCTCAAGTATGGTTCTCTCACATGCTGTGTCAAACTTAACAACTCAGTTGATTGGCATGCCAAGTGAGGCTAAGGTGGGCATGGAAATGCCCATGCAAGAGAGACCAACGGTAGGAATGCTAAGTAACGCTAAAGATGGGGACGCACATGCCTATGCAAGATTGCGAGTGAGGTTAACAGTGTCTCCTCAAGCGAGGTTAAGTACACTGAAAGATGTTGTATGCTTTTTTAGATGCAGGAATCTACCACGAAATTTTCTACACAATGATATATATATATATATATATATATATATATATATATACCATGATTTTCCACTAAAAACCATGGGAATTATACTATACACGGATTTTTGGCCAAAATCGCATGTTCTTATTTTCTCATCAAAATCTTCACACCTCTAAATCAAGATTTTTAAGCAATGTTAAAAAACTAACACAACTCAAAAATATCGCTTGAATTTTGATTTTTCTAATTAAATTTTGCGGTATCATAGGTAAGATATAATTTTTACTTTTAAGACCTATTCCAAGAAACGGAAATCAAAGACACATAATAATAAAAAAATCACAATTTTCCCAATTTTCCTGACTTTGGTTTCATATATAATACCAAGACTCAAAATATTATGATACGATTTTTTTTTTCATGGTTATTGACATTTATTTTAGTGTTTATACAATTTTTTTTTACGTAATATTGATTAAATTGTTGGGGCCGTGACCACTTACCCAATTTTAACCTAAAAATTGCCCACTTGCTCCACTAAGAGTTTTTTGACCCCATTTACCCAATTTAAACGCAAGTGACATTTTTAACCCAATCAAATTATTAAACTACAAAATTCTCTCTCTCCTCCTATCAGACTCTATCTCAGACTCTCTCCCTCTCTCTCCTCTCTCTCTCTCTCTCTCTCTCTCTCTCTCTCTCTCTCTCTCTCTCTCTCTCTCTCTCTCTCTCTCTCTCTCTCTCTCTCTCTCTCACTCTCTCTCTCACCTCCTCCTCCTCGTTGGAGCGTCGGAGCACAAGAATCCGATCCAGGGCGGTGAAGACTTCGCTGCAGAAGTCGTAGCCCGGCAAGTCGATGACGGAGACGAAACCTTTCCGGCGGATTTTGGGCCAACTCGGATCTGTTTCTCGATCCGAATCTTGGCCGGGTCTACCTTGGGGAACCCGACGGCGACGGCTTTTTGTATCATCAGATTTGATCTTGAACAGGGTCAGCTTATTGAAGAGTGTTACCCACCCGGTTGTCTTACGCAAGATGAGGAGCTTGAAATAGCTTTCAGTTCATTCCCAGATTCCGTTTCCCAGCATCAGAATCATTCAAGCATTCATGACTGTATATTCATTTTCCGGTTTCGAAGGCGGAAACGTCTTCAAATGGACAAAGCTTCAAGATCTGCCGGTCCGATATTGATTTCTTCGTCCCCAGCCATTCTGATCTGGTGCCCAGATCTTTTTTTTTTTGTTTTTTTCGGTATCCTGAGATTGCAATGTAACTGTGGGGTTTGTTTGATGGTCTACTGGGGGCCAGTAGACACATTATTGGCCCCCAGTAGACTTTGATACGAGGGACAGGGATCACTATAGTGTGGTGTTTTGATAAGTTACCTGTTGTTTTCTGTGTATTAAAGTCAAATTATATGTGAATCCTACAAAATGGTGCATTTTTGGTGGTCTATTGGGAGGCAGTAGAGACATTGGACTTGGTATTGGGGGGCAATAATATGATTATTGGGAGGCACTAATATGATTATTGGGAGGCACTAATATGATTATTGGGAGCCAATAATATGATTATAAATTGATCAATTGTGCCGGTAGTGTATTCATTTTGGTTTTGGGAGTTCATACAATTCACTGGATGGCAATAATATGATTATTGGAGGCAATAATATGATTTTTGGGAGGCAATAATATGATTTTTGGGGGGCAATAATATGATTACTTGGGGGCAATAATATGGTTACTGGGTATTATTAGGGACCGGTCGCCGGTCGCCGGATTCCTGTCTCCGGTCGCCGGTCACCGGAGTCGGCGGCCTGCCACTGATCACCGAAGTCCGGCAAGGTGGAGGATGATTTCTCCCTCTAAGTGAGAAAGAAGGAGAGGGCAAAAAAGTCCCAAAAATAAATAAAAAGAATTAAAAAAGAATTAATTGGGTAAAGGGGAAATAATCCCTTAGAGTGTTTTGGGTAAATGGGGTTTTTAAACTCTTGGTGGAGCAAGTGGGCAATTTTTAAGCTGAAATTGGGTAAATGATCATTTTCCTTATTATGACTTCTCAGACTCCTGTAAGTTCATCTTGCATAATGGTAAAAAAGACACATGTTCTGTCTTGACAAATTGCTTCCGATAGATGCATGGAATGAATTGCCAATATGATTGAAGCTGTTATACGTTTGTAGACTCATGAAAATAACATTGGAAAAAGTTATCTGCAAACGCTTCAAGTAACTAAAACTTGTATGAGTCTACTGTACAATAGTGCTCGGAAGGGAGGTAGAGGATCATAACATGTATGTTAAACCTAAGATGCCCCGAACAAGAAGAGATGATAATCCCCAAGTTCCCCACATTCAACTGGAATATCACTATGTAAGCAGGAAAAGATGGGGGCAAAATGGGTAAAAAAAATCATAGCCCACCTTTCCAACAACAATATTACAAATACTCCTTCACCTTTGCAATATTTAAAACAACTATGCCAAGTGAAAGAGATACTCCGAGTAGTATGAGAGCATCTGCCACCGTATGGTATAATTGATATGCTATATAGCCATATATGGCTTGAACCAAAGGAATATTCGGTGGTATCTTTGATTAAGATTGCATGCTGTTCCCACCGTATGCCATAATTGGTATGCCATAATTCAAAGATTGCATGCAACGGTTACTTTTCTTATTTTTTCCAAATATAATAATGGAGATGGCTTACTAGATTGAAGGCCATATATGGCTTGAACATCGGTCCATACGGTAAAAACTTTTTTTGGGAATTGTGGAATGCCTTACCATGGGAGAGGGTAATAGGCTATATATGCCTTTATAGGGTACGATGGCAGATGGTCTGAGATGCCAAGTTATGCCTCGAAAGCCCGCTCCTTTTTCTCTCCTCTCCCTCTCTGTCACTGCTAATTGTAAACCAGAGAAAGATGGTTCCATTGGACTTTGTGGGATCGTCACCTCATTTCTCCGAGAGGGAGGATGCACTAGCAGAAGGACTTGATTGTGATGACTTCAGTCCTGAGGTTTGTCTTTAGGGCCCTTCCTCAGCCGAGAATATGATAGGTTTCGTGGACCGCCCGCTAGTTCTTCCTTGGATCGTTTATTCGAAACAGACTGTAGCAACCTGCAAACATTGTTACTAAAATAAGAATTTGAAAGCATGAAACATGAATTAGGAGCATTAAACTCATTGTTGAAGAAAGTGCCATAAGAAAATATCTGATCATCACTTTCTACTATTGGTCAATCATACAGCTGCAGATCCGGGAGATAAATGGCTCAATTTCAGAAATTGCCAGTGTTACCTTGGGGAATTGGCACGCTTTTGAACTTGCTGACTCGCCACAGTAGAAGAGCTTCCAGGCTCACCTTCAGAAGCCTGTGCATTTAGCATTGAATATTTTAGTCATGTAAATTTTTGATGATTGCATGTACTAGATTGAGCTCTAGTGTTTTCTATTTGTCCAGAAAAGGAGTCACTAAGGGTGCAGAAACTTCACTCTCACAGGAAGAAAATGGGCATTGCATATGTTAAATCCAGCATATAATTTGAGGGAAATATGGGAATCTGCGAGATTTTTAAAATCTTCATGCAGTGAGGGAAGTCACGAGGGAATAACCCTACTTACAATGTTTACCAAAGAGATAACTATCAAAAACTCTTACAATATTTTTAAAAAAAATTATAAAAAAAAAAACATAACTAAACCAAGTACATGGGAATACTTGGATAATGGGTAGAAATGAGGGACAGACAACCAATCCCGTACCTTTCAAACAGGAATTAATGGAGCCTATAAGGTAGCATTAGCTGACATGAAGCCACTCCCCTTTCAGTGTTTAGCCATCACATCTTCGTGCGATGCAATATCCAAAGTAGGAGTGGTTTTCCTTATAAAACCACTACCCCTGATCTGGAAATGTCTTGCCCACATACCCTTTATCCAAGCATCACCTATGTTTCTGAACATAGAAAATAATCAAGTAATGAAAACATCATCGAGTCCCCACCTCAGAAGTACTTTCTTTTGGCAATCCATCTTCCATTAGCCCCTCAGCTGATCCTGGACCAACAATGTCCAAAACAAATCCGTTTTCATTTCCAAGAGAGAGTTTATCAAAATCTTTGTCCACTGCTCCAGATTGCGGTGCAATATATGAGACATATTTTTCTGCAATTTCATATTTAACATTTGGCTGGTATAAGTGAAACCGGCACACACAGGAAAAAGGAAAAAATAAAACAAAACAAATGTGAGGAAAACAGAGAATGTGGCTTCAAGAATAATATTACCAGCCAAGCTGTGAAGTGCATTCTCAGCAGCCTGTTGTTGAGCATCCTTTCTTGTCCTTCCTGTTCCAAAACCTATCTTCTCCCCAGTGAAGAGCACCTTTTTTAAGAAAAAGATAAGAGTCCAAATGATACAAGATTACTTTCTAATGATACCAAGTAAAATTCAAAATGTAACAAATGGAAAATGAACTTCAAATCATTTCCCAGTTTTCTAATTCATTCCACCAAAACCGAAACCAAGAAGAAGAAAAAATATATTCCGGCTTATATTGAGAAATGCCACACAATAAGACAACATTTTAAATTATATGTGGGTATTCATTGAATTAGAAAGAGCTCTGTAAATTTTAGCGAAAATTACTGAAATACAATTGACTATACATTGACTTCCACTGACCTCAAAAGAAAACTGCAAATCGTTACTGGTGCTTATAACAGCCTTAAATTCAACCTGTGTCACAACATGAACTCCATTAAAAATAATAATAATAAATAAAAATGAAAAGTCTAGATGGGGGAGGAGGGACTTCAGTTATTTGTACCTTTGAGCCGCATCTCCGTCCGATTTCCTGCAGCACACCAATAGATAAAGGGGACGGCAGCGCGTTCACTTTTCCAGATTCTTTTTTAAAAGAAGATGCCTGATTCTGAGACACACCAGCCTCTGCACAGACAACCAAATAATAGCTAAGTACAGTCACAAATGAAAAACAGTAAAATGAAAAGACACCTTATTATGAATTCTCTTTTTATTTTTCGATGGAAATGGAAGTAAACTATACTAGAAAATTATTTAAAACACTTATTTCATGATCTTTCTAATGCTGAGGGGAAGACAAAAAGCCACTTTGAGTTCTGAATAACATCTCCCATTAAAGAATTCTAGCTGTGTGAGATAATAAGAAAAAACCTAACTAAAAGGAAAGGTTAAATTGAGTGGTCACCCATTCCACACATTATGAATGGATTTAACAAAATCTATGTTATTCTCTCCATTGAAGATGGAGTTACTAAATGTCTCATATGGCTCACGTACAAATGATAGCCTATAGTAAATAACAGACTCCTGGAACAAGAGACTTTGACTTGCTAGCATATAGTGCACCATAATATATCAAGTAGACCTTCTCGGCAAGAGTTTACTATTCCAATGAAATAAGGAAGTGATTACAGTTTATAATGTGAATCATCCAACTGGCTTCAATAATATGAGCTTCTTTACCATGTGAAACAAGTCACCTACCTGATAACACACTTGGAAAAGGAAGATTTTGCTTTGGGAAATCATGTCCAGAGCTAACCTGCAAATAGAGCAAGTATTGAGTGTTAGAGTCCTTTGAGCTACACCTCAGTTAAGATTGGCAAAACCAGTTAGTGATTCTTAATGAATTTTTAGCATTCAGAACAAACCTCTTCCCTCCTTGCCTCAGATGTCTGTGAGAGTAAACCAGTCGGAGCAGACTGTTTATTAAGACTAAACGGATTCTGGTGGATCAGCTTCTCAGGTTTTAAGACATCAGACTCTTGACCAGAAACAGGAGGTCGAAAACTTAAATGTCCTCTTTTCTTGTCATCATCCACCAACCATCCTCCTTGTGCATGTACTGTGGATGCTGAAGTTTGTGCAGGTACTCTAGATGAATTTGGGGGTTCACCAGAGCTTTGACTCCTTATATCTAGGCAAGGATTTGTACCAAGAAGTCCTCTCTTCATGTTATTATCACGATCAGAAAAGCTGTCTCGTCTAACAAGAGGTCCAAGCAAACTAGGTTCTAAGGCATAACCAAAGAGAAATTAGTATACAGTGTAGGCAAATACGGTACAATGCAATATGTATAACCAGGATATTGTAAAACTAGCATCAAAAGACTCCCATACTCTGAGTAGGCATGACCGGTCTCAAAGATGTTGCACCAGGGACATTGAGGACAGTTGCTACAGGTTTCTGGGAGTTGTCAGGTCTTAACTCAGCATGATTAGAATAAGCCATTGAGTCCATAACACCCTTATCATCCTGAGAAGGATTACAATTGTAAAAGTGCACACAAATCATCATGGCTAATACAGCACACAAAGCAACAACAGGAACACACTGCAGCAAGGAAAGAAAAGCTTACAGGTTGGTTCAATCTCCGTTCAACTTCACCACCATGCATTCCTTCACTAAGGGGAGCAATTCCATTTGGTACAAAACCAGCATCCTGACATCAAAAGCATTTAGTTGATATCATAAAGTATACAGGAATACTAACTTTCAATCAATTAATTAAGAATCATATATGTTCAATTCACATACCTCTGATATCAAGTAATTGCTCACATCAGGAGAAGGAGGTAAATTTACCACCTCATCTTCATAAAAAACTTCAGAAATTCTTCGCAAGAAAATCTCATCGAACTCTCTGAAAACAAGTGGCATTATAAAATGACTTAGAAGCAAGTTCTTTGAAACTCACATTTATTACAATTAACAACGTAATGTTAATCTTACTTAAAAAAGCAGCCCCTGACATTGCATGCAACATTTCTTGCTACACAGAGGACAGGAACGGCATTTGCTGTCTGTCGAAGAAATCAAGTTAAAAACTACAATGGAATATGAAGAAGAAAATAATTTATCTAAATAAAATTTGCCAAATACAAAACCAAACTCATACAAGAATAAACTTATAACATGTAGTACCTCTGCTTGAGGAGCATAGTAAGGAGTAAAAGCTGGAACTACATGAACTCGAGGTTGATCCTTATCTTCCCAGACCTTTGAACGATCATCAATAACCATGGCCATCTTTGGATGGCACGTTCCAAGTTGGAAGACATTGAGTAAAGATTTCCGCGAACCTAATAAGTTAAAACCCCGGTCAAAAACATAAACAAAGAGTAAATAGCTACCCCACAGACCAATATTTTAAAACAGCTTAATCAAGATATGCAATAGGACTAGTTACACCATCAGGTCCATCCCTGACGATTTCTATTTCATACAATAAGATTGTGTTCAAATAATGCTGATAATTAATTAAAAAAAATTAAAACCTTGTAACAATGGCATAATAACTTCAACTTATAAGTATTACAGCTCAACGGAAAATAAGGGTCTATCAAGACCAATTATGATATAAGCTACAATATTACTAATATGATGGCTTGCTTACCTGATTTGACACAAACAACACGGTCAAGAAGTTGCTTTGAACCTATTAGTTGTCCTTCTGGGTCTAGAAGCCTCCACATTTCTAATGCATAGTCCCTTTCAGCCATCGTACAGACATGAACTTCAAACCGCTTGCGTCCTTTTGCTGTTAAATAACTTCTCAGATCTTCCCATGCAGGCCGTAACCTGACCAGCACACTTGTATCACGAACCTGCAGAGGAAAAATGAAATATACTGTAACCTTTCACATGCTAGTATGAACTATCAATAATATGTAACGAAAAATGCAGCAACTCTGATGGGATGACTACTTATCAGTATTTCTCCCTTTTATTTCATTTTTAATTGTCTGGGTACTAGTATAAAAGGACCAACAAGCTAAGAGACAAATGTTGTTAAATAAGCAGTGCAGCTGTTAAAAAAACCTAGGCAGTTACACCGCCTCCTCAAATGCAAAAGTATATACCTCAACTACGCACATAATTCTTGTACAGCCCTAACATAACCCAATCTATCCCTACATTGGTATTTAACTACCCAATCTATCCCTACATTGGTATTTAACTCCTGGTTATGGATGATATGTTCTTATACACAGCATAATAGATCTATTGAATCTTCCTAAACCTCAGCATTCAATTGCACACCTAAATAGTTAAGTTAGCAGATATTGAAACTTCTACAATTAAATAATGCACAGAGCCAAACAATAGAACAGAGAAAACAAACAAGCATAGAAGTCTTCCAAACCTCGGGATTGATGCGAGTGAGCACGATGTTCCTGTCTGGCAACCTAACGATCGGCCGACGGATTCTCTCGTGGTTACCTGACAGTGGAGGAACCTCCTCCATTTGAATCTTATACACCTGTCCGTTATCCACCACACAATCATTATCTATATACTGCCTCAACAACCACCTATCGTCAATGTAACGTTTCATTTCATTAGACATTCCGGCTATTCGCGACGTTTCACTCTCTCGTGCAATCCAGCTTCGTAAAGCCTCAATTCTATCCTCAAACGACTTCATTGTGTTGGCAACAATTAGAGTCTCGTCGAGATCAAATACAATTGAGAGACACCTAGGGTTCAGCATTCCAAGAGAAGCATTATACAGACCTAAAGGAACCGAATAGCACCAAAAGCACGGAAACTTTTTCTGCTTACTTGGCATTGCCACCAAGTGAATCTCTTCATTCCCAACCAACACTACCGCCGTCTGCACAACAAAACCAAGTCATTCCGTTATCACACTACTTCGTCACTAACTACCGTTCAAGACATTTACAACAAAACCTAGATCACATTCCTCTAAGCTATTCAATTAACTAAAGTGTTCGGCCAATTAATGTAAATCCACATATTTTGGAACTATTAAACACATTTTCTCAGCATGTTAACCAGAAATCTGAACCAATAACTCGAAACGAAAACGGAAAACAATCGATTGAGTGGACCTTGAGCTCGTAGAAACACGAGGCGTGGAGGTTGATCAAATGAGGCTGTTCAACAGGGGTGGCCGATTCGAGCTTGCATCTAACCGAAAATGAGGAAATCGTTTGAAGAACTGAGAGGGGTGGACAGCGTTCACTTTGCTGCGATATGTGGTGGATTCGAATCTCGTTGTTTGGGAAATGAAATTTCCCCTCCGTCACCTGAATAGCGTCGAGCTCACCCAAGCACAGCTCGCCGTGATAGACCACGGACCTAAACCCTAAACTGCTCATTCAGATCAATTTGTGAAACCTAAGCGCGCCAAGAGAGATGGTGAATTCGTAAATGTTGGAAAGATCAGGGGGTTTCCTGTGGAAAAATTTGGAGTAATTTTCCAGTTTTGCCTCACTATTTTCCGGTAAGACCTTCTCGCTCTCTAACTTTCTCTCTCTCTCTCTAACTTTCTCTCTCTATTTCTCTCGCTCTCTAAAATCTAAATGGCCTACGGTTTCAAACAACGAGGGTGCGCTGTATTTATAGCCCGAAAGGGTCAGTTATCGCTGAAATTACGGAAAAGCCCTTTCGTACGGTACCTGTCGCTATTGCGTTTCATACCCTTCGCGGGTATTTGTGAAAAAAGTTGGGCACGTGTCTTATTTGGGAGGCCTTAATTTTTGAAGGTGCACTTATTGACCGTTGGATAGCACGTCAAACCAAAAAAAAAAGAATATACAATTTTTATTACACTAGGCTTTTTACAGTAGTGTGAATTTTTCAGCTGACGACTCATTGACTTGTCACTGTCAATCTCTAAATGGGCCTCCACATTTTTACTACGGACGGCCTAATATGGGCTTCATTCAGCTATTGGGTTGGGCCTCCAAACTGAATTGTTAAGACTCTTTGAAACTAAGTGCCCAAGTTGAGTTCCTTCTTCAAGAGCATCTTTGAGAATTTGGTATGAAGCATGTGTTTTCTCACACAACATGCATGCAATGTCCAAGCATGTTGTGACTTGTGAGAGAAGATCGCAATGACTGTCAAATTTATTTTTTTTATTTTTTTTGTTACAAACGGGGCCTAGAAGGCCCAAACACAAAAAACAAACAGACTAAGAACTGGAGTAAGCACTTCTTCTTGCTCTAGACACTGAGGCTATGTCATCCAGGTAAGGTTGAGCAGCATGAATGGGAGTGTCATCAAGAGTAATGAAACCAAGCTCATGGTTAATACTATCTTTGGCCAAGGCGTCAGCAGTCATGTTGCACTCTCTGAAGATATGCCTAATATGAGCATCCCCATGTTGTTCATGAGATTTAGGCAACCAGTCAGAAGAGGATGATTGTCAAGATCAGCACTCTGAACCAGCTGCACCAACACTGCAAAATCATACTCAACCTCAAGTTGAGAGATGTGCAAGCATACAGCCATTTTAAGCCCAAAGTACAGACCCCAAGCCTCAGCATCAAGGATGTTCCCAACACCTAAATTCACTTGAAATCCACTAATCCAGTTGCAAAAAAAAAAAAACAATAATTTCTTGTGTCAAATAAAGATGAAAGAAAAATATATATATTTTATTATAAAGAAAAAGTGTTTTACTAGAAAGATGTAGCTTTATTCATGGGACTTCTAAAAAAAAAAATTAAGGAAAAAAAGCCTTTAATCGTGGGAAAGCTGCCTAACCTCTTAATCAAAATGAGAGTGATCACGAAGACTATCTTTTTTTCTTTTTCTTTTTTCCTTTTTTGTGGAGAAGAATCACGAAGACTACTCACATGTAAAACAAGCACGTAGATTCCAGAAAATAAAGCAGGAAAAGAACAAAAATAACGTGGCACTCTTCCATTCGCTGTCGAGAACATATCTCTGGTCGGCAGCTCATTCCAGCCAATTAAAACTCACAGCGCGCTCTGTACCTAGTAATAGAATATCGCGTGACGGCGCTTTTAATGGATTCGAAACGAGGACTGGAACCGACTCCACACAAACCGTTACGGAGCGAAAGTCCAGGGTCCGAGAGACAGAAAAGAAAACCATGTCATCGTTCGGATCCGGGTCTACCCGCCCCTTCGACGACGGAGAGACTCAATCTCCGCCGTCGATCTTTTCAACCGGCGGTGGATTTGGAAGCTCCGAGGCGGAGGAGGGGCTTGCCCTGAGAGAGTGGCGGAGGTAAGTAAAATTTGATCAGTCCCAATAGTACGTGCGTGGCAGTTGGAATTCTTGTTTGCTGACGCAATCGATGATGTCATCATATGCAGGCGGAATGCGATTGAGCTGGAGGAGAAGGAGAAGAAGGAGAAAGAGAAGCTGAAGCAGATAATAGAGGAAGCCGAGGCGTTCAAAGTGGAGTTCTACAGGAAGCGGGAGCTGAACGTGGAGAAGAAGAAGGCTTCGAACAGAGAAGCCGAGAGGGTATTTCTGGAAAATCAGGAGAAGTTTCATGCAGAAGCGGAGAGGAGGAATTACTGGAAAGCAGTTGCGGAGATGATTCCTCGTGAGGTTGCAGCGATTGAGAAGAGGGGGAAGAGAGAGAAAGAGAAGAATAAGGGCTCTGTGGTTGTGATTCACGGGCCGAAGCCTGGGAAGCCCACCGATCTTTCGAGGATGCGTCAGATTCTGGTGAAGCTGAAGCAGAGTCCTCCTGCTCACTGGAACCCTAAGCCAGAGGAGGTGGCTGTGGCTCGTGCTTAGAGATATTGGTGCGAGTTTGATCGAGTGATCCTAGACTTTATCGTAACATAGAAAATTATATAATCCATATTATATGGACTATATGAGCATGTAAATTATTTTCTCTTCCATGCATGGGTTTTGGCATGGTTTGTTAATATATTTAATTACTTGGTTTAGTCTTCAATTTTTCTGCACATTAGCTCAAGCTCCATACGGCATCTTTAGTGTGCTTTGATCATTGTGCCTCAAGCTTGCTCTAGATGAACCAGAGAAATGAGTAATGTCTGATCACTGATTTTGATAGGATGAATAAGCTAGTGACTACCAAACTATCTGATAATTAAGAGAACATTTCTTTTGAGTCGATACATGCATTAATGTTGATTATTTGCACACTCTGCTTAGTGATCAGAGATTTCCAAAAGCCACGAGTTATTACAAGGTTCGAGCAAATAGCAGTGGCTTGGAGATGCCTGATCGAGTTGTTATGATCCTAGACTTTCACCATAGTTTGGGGTTAAGTCCATGTGAGCATTGTTAGGCAGTGTCTCTTTTGAGTCTGCCAAATGGCTCTCTTCCATGGATGGACTTTAGAGTATGAAATGTACTAGTTGGGGACTTTAAATTTTCTACACATTATATAGAAAAGATAATAATATATAGATAGTTCCAGAAACATGGACGATATATGTTCTCTTCGATCTGTGAGATGATATAGTATATTATGTTATCATATTGTCAAATTTATCGAACATTCAGATAAAAATCTATTTAATGGTGGAAAACAGTAATTTCAAATGAATACACAGATCATTTAGGAAAGGAAAATGAGGTTAGATTAAGTCAAGGGCCAGTAAGAGAACATTTCTTTCACATCGATGTAAACAATTGGTTAAGATTATTAGAATAGGTCGATCAATGACGATTCTCATTTATCATTTTATTTTACTAAAGATGGATATATCAAGCACTTGCATACTACTATCAACACTTGCATACTAATATCTTCGCCTCACTTCCTAGTTCCTACGTACTCAGCAAAGAGAAAAAGATGTCAAGAACCTGCAAAGTTTTGCAAGCTTCCAATATTTTACTATGGTCAGCCAAAGAATAATCACCTGGGAAACATTTGCGTTTGAGATTCATATATATACGACTGGGTGGAAGTTACATCAGGATTTGCCAATGATTTCCCGCGTTTATCTTTATCTGACTGAGAAGATGATGTTCCCTCCCCACTGGCACCACCTCCATGTTGAGGTACATACCTCCTTGGCCTTGGTTCTACTAGTAGCTTCTCATTTAGCTGTACCTCTTTGGAAAGCATTTCCACTACTTGCTTCATGGCCGGCCTTTGATGCGAAGCTTCTTGAGTACAAAAGAGCGCAACCTTAATGAAGCGCATTACCTCAGCCTCTGGATATGCAGTCAATTCTGGATCGACAATTTCTATAAGCCTTTCTTCTTCTTTCAGTTTCCAAGTCTGCAGAAGCATTTTTATACCAAGAGTCTCAAAATAAGAACTCTGTAAGTATTACATCAACAATTAATTTGATTCGAGTATTTACCCATTCCACCAGAACCATCAGTTCGTCACCAAAGGCTGCCTTACTACTACTTCTGCCACTAATTATTTCAAGCAAGAGAACCCCAAAGCTGTATACATCTGCTTTTTTTGTAAGCTGTCCCAAAAGTGCATATTCTGGGGCCAGATATCCACTGCAGGCACAGATCATTAGACGAAGTTACTACTTGAATTAATTATTTGAATTACTGAGAAAACCCCAATGACACTGCATTTAAAAACAAATCTTTCAATTACTAAATGGCCCAAGATGGAGTTGAATGAAATGTGAAAAGTAGAATTCAAGCTTACACAGTTCCTGCCACTCTAGTACTAAGATGAGTGACATTATCAGGAAAAAGTTTTGCCAGCCCAAAATCTCCAATTTTAGGACAAAAGTTTGCATCGAGAAGTATATTGCTAGCCTTGATATCTCTGTGCACAATATGTTGTTCAGCTTCGTCATGAAGAAAAGCAAGACCAGTAGCTGTACCCAGGCAAATTGCTGCTCTCTGGGGCCAGTCTAGAGGAACATGACTTTTTGAACCTGTCAAAATAGTTGTTGAATTTTAGCACTTTTACTTACGGAGAAAATCATATCATGAAGTCATGAATTATTCTTTCAGAAAAATGACATATCGAAAAGGATAAGATCTAGACTTGCAGCTAGAAAAAGAGCAGAGCAAAGCAGAGCTGAAAGTCATCTCAATTCATAACATATGAAATCTACGCCAACTTACAACTTTAATATTCTAGTAATTACCAAGCAAAGAACTTGCAAGACTGTTGTTCTCCAGATATTCATATACCAATATTCGGTGACTGTCCTCCACACAGCAGCCAATAAGCTCGACAAGGTTTGGGTGTCGTATTCTTGATATCGTGTTGATCTCTGTCAAAAATTCATTTGCTCCTTGTCTAGAGTCTGAAGAAAGACACTTGATCGCAACTTCTGTGTCATCTCTTAAAACTCCCTGCAATACATCGTATAACAGTATAAGAACTTTAAAGAGGTCCGCAATCTACTCTCTCATCTCAGTTTCAATACTAAAAAAAGTAGTCAATCTAGGACCTTTATGTCTGGGATTAAAGCATGTACAGTGGCAATTTGTGGCAATGTGGGATTGAAACACTCACATATTGAGTGTTTGCATCGTGGCTGTAATAAAGAGATTCTCGGTCCAGGAGGCTAATTATTATAGCTCCTTATTGAGCTACTTACATGAGTTTTTCTTAATCTCTGTCTGTGTGTTTGAAAGTTTCCTCTCCAGATAATAGGGAATTGCGGTAGGAATTAATGCATTTTAACAAGTATAATGTTCATTGATCTCACCTTATAGACAACTCCATAGCCTCCTCTACCTATTTTGTTTGAAGGATGAAAATTCCTGGTCGCTGACCTCAATGAATTATAAGAAAAGAGCCTTACATTGTTGGTAGGAATCCCTAAAGTACCATGCATTCCATACACACAGACAAAGAAACTCTGGTTAGATCAATTTGTCCAGTTCAGAACCAGCAAGAACCATAAACAAAGATCTAAAACATGCATATGTACTGGACACCTAGCCTAGCACACCCACATACAAAAAATCAATCTTTCTTATTCCCTTCAATTATAGTTCAGTTCATCAGTTGAATAGATGGTCAACAAGTTTCAATTCCCTAGTGAAACAAAAGTGAAACTTGGACATACACATCTACAAATTACATGTATATCGACGGATCTTAAATCTTCTAGGAAGTATTGCAATGTGCTTCTAGATGTGAGATTTCTTATATAGCAATGAGAAGCTTGTAAAAGCTCTATAACCGTCTATTTAGTTACTAAAGAAAAGCAAAAGGTCTAAAGGTGCAAATTGGAAATTTAACAAAACCCTTTAGCATCCCACTTTACCAAAATTAGTTTGATTTTGAAGTTCAATATAGTACCGAACCGCTACAAACTACGCCTATTTCTGCAAAGAACTTGACCAGAGAAGCACAAGATGCAAATTTTACTGCTTTGCAGTAGAAGAGTTCACCTTAGTAAAAATGAAGTCATAGTCATTCTCTTACCTTGGGCTTGGCTGGAAGGTTCCAAATTCTCCTTTCCTTTGCACCAATTGAGCACACCAAAGCAACTACAAACCATTGCAACATACAATTCCAATTCTCTACTCCCCTAACCACATGTCTTCTTGTACCTTAAACCTCTTATACCCCGAACCTTGAAATTCAGCAACCCACCAAACAGAAGTAAATAAACATGAGTACTCAAGATCTAGGAAGTGAAATTTGAAATAAGCAAAAGCTGGGAACTTGATGAAAAACCTTAGTAAGAAATTGTAACTGAAATAAAGTGGGTAACAATTCACATTAAAAATGAGACTAACTTGGAATTGGAAAGCTGACCTGAACTTGAATTGGTTCTTCAGCAGCAAACAGCCCAAAAGGGTGCAATATGCTTATCTGGGCTTGTCTTTCTAATTTCTATGAGCAGAAACTGAAACCCAAGTAGTTCAGAGGCATAGGAACTGAGAAAGACTTGGAAAAGATTAAAATCCATGATTAGGTATGTATAAGAAATAAGAATTGATTAGTGAAGGAATGCTAAGGAGATTAGATAATGGGAAGGGGTCAAAATAGTTTGGTATCAACAGAAACGAGTGCAGGAGCACGGACGACTATTCAGAATTGATGGTGACATTGTTATTTTAATTTTCTTTGTTTCACAGAACAGCTAAAGCTAAAACTTTGAAGTGTTTTGTGGGTTTGAGAGGGACTTATGGGAGCGCTCATGTTTCTAGTCAAGAGTGTATTGATTTGCTCCACATCTCCACTGATACCATATGTCCTTCCCCACTGAAACCATATGTCCTTCCTGGTAGAGGTCGGTCACTGAAACACTGACAATGCTTGAAGTTTCAAACTTCTTATACACTTGCATTAGGAATTAAACTTCATAGAATTTTAATTTACCAAACCCTAAATCAAGGCATCAATATTTTATTTTAAGTTGATGTCGAACAGTTTACTCTAATAATTCCTCTTTGGAAATGAATTAGTCAAACAATCTCTTCTTTCTTTTTTGACAAAATAATAGAAGATCATACCTACCAAAGTACTACTACATTCAAGACCTTGATGTGTATGGATTGACAGCCCCTTGTGGCAATTATTGAATACGTCAAATTATTGTTTGTTCAAACACTTTCAAAGGAAACGCTACAAAGTTGATCCTCCTTCTTTTCTTTTCTTTTTTGAAATAGTTGATCCTCCTTCTTTTCTAAGACTAGATTTTAATTGGACCTGAAGTTCCAGCAAAAACATAAAGTTGGAACTTTGAATTAAGAAGCCACAAGGTGTACAAGCCTTTGGGGGCAAATATTATTTGATTTATGCCAATTCTTTACTTTATCCACCTTTCTTTTTCAGATCGAGTTTTTTTCTTTTTGTCTTGTCCCTTGTGCTTCCTTCAAAAGCGGATTATTGAAAGAGGAAGTCTTTTGAACTAAAGAGAGAAAAGAAACAGACCTTCGTCCTAAGATTGCCTTGCTATTGTTTTTGTTTTTTTGGTTGGGAGATATCTCTCCATTTCTAGAACTAGAGTTGGCAAAACCAACACAAACAAGTAATTGTCAAAGGAAACGAGAATCAAGTTATTTCATCTTATTCTTCTTTTGGTTATCTAATGTTAAAATGCGTAAGCTAATGTAAAAGTTATCCAGACATGACCAGAATAAAACATGAGCAGCAAAGCAAATGTAAAAGCTGAAGGAGCTCTTCAATTTCCAATAATTAATCTAGTACAAACAATCATTGCTAACAAGTAGCTTAACAGATGACCCAAAATATGGCTCACCGATCGAATGTACCTGATTTTTGTTCCACTAACATAGTGGCAGGTCTAGAAAGACATGCACTCGCGGACGTAGTTCTTTAAAATTTACAGTAGTTTAGCTGGCCTTCTACCATCAGCTCCTTTCGGGGATGTCTGAGCTTAATTACCACGTAGACTAGGCAACCTCGTAAAATAACAATGGTGGGAGAATGACAATGGATAAAAACCAAAAATCCAGAACCAATTGTCACCTGCCTTGCTGGCATGCAGGAGAGGAGTTTCCTTTGTCACTTCCATGATCAATGTCCTCAATTTCACAACCTTCAAAGTATGCAGAAATATTGTTGACACTTGGTTCAGAGCTAGCATTGCTGCATGTGGCAAGAGGAGAATCCGTAGCATTAGTAGTCTTGCTTTTTGTTGGTCTTGTCCGGACACTGTACACAGAGGAGGCTGGAACTTTTGTCAGAACAGGATGTAGGTTATCTTGCACGCTTCGCCTTATATCCTGCAGAAGAAAATGCCAAAGTTAAACTATATACTGCATCGATAGAAACAAGCAGTGCAATCGAATATGACACAAGAACAATTGGTATTTACCATTGTACATGATAAAACCTGTCGAAGTGGTATATACTTTCATAGATCCCACTAATCATAAGCTGGATAACATTGAATGGATTGAAAGGGTTCAATGTCCAACACTATGCATGTTATCTCATTATACGTTATGGTAACTGAAGGAAGTCCTGAGTCCTAACTATGCATCAAGTGAAAAATGTGCTGTTGAATAAGGAAAATGATGCATACCATGTGTCTCATAGCCATATCGAAGGATTTCTTTGAAAGTGTTCTTCCAAAGCCTAAGCTGTCAGAGGACAAAGACTTCCCATCAGGATTCTTCTGAGTAGAATGGTCATACTGCTTTGGTGGTGCCAGTTTCCTCTGGTTCACTACTCTCTCAACACTTTGGGTCCCCATAAGTACAGGATTTACATCATCACTATCATTGGGAGATGATTTACTTGTGACTTGACGAGAGTACCCATTAGTACTGGCAGTGCCATGTGAAGCCCTTCCTCTAGAAGGTGAACATGATTGCTGTCTAGGTTTTCCACTAGAAACAGCTCCAACAGAAGATGATCTAACACTTGGTGCCCCAGGACGAGCCCTAGAGGCTGAATTTGGCCTTTGTGGCAAAGTGGTTCTCAAATTTGGTGGAGCATCAAGTGAGAAAGCAGGCATATCTGAGGATTTCGAAGACCTAGATTTTACTGTTGGAGAACTTCCACGTGATGGCACAGGATTTTTTGAACTTGGGGGAGCTGACTTTGATACTGAAGAAGAACGGCCACGAGAAGCAGACAGTGCAGGTGTACTTGACGAACTTGGTAGGCGAGTTGGTGTTGCTGATCTTGATGTTGTCTTAGACGCTGGGACAGAAGATCTGCCAGTTGGTGTAGAAGAACGCGTGGTGGATCTAGAAGGAGTTGAGGACCTCACTGGAGGAGCCACTGGCTTAGCAGATGGTAAGGTGGTTCGTGAATTGGGTGTGGAGGACCTTGATGGCTTGGTTGATGAAGGTAATGTGATGGGCCGTCCAGTTGGTGTTGCAGATCTACGAGGAGCAGCTGTTGGCCCTCTTGATGGTGAGGGCCTCCTGTTACTAGTACCGGAAGAATTCGGTCGTGATAGCAATGTTGACTCCTTAGATGCTATTTTGCTGTCTGAAGCAGTTTCTAACTTTGTGTTTGCTAGCTGCACCGCCATTTTCCAAATCATGACTTGATACGTAAAACCAAACTCACAAAATAAATGATAAAAAGATGAGACGAGATTCAAGTCCAAGAACTCTGATGTATAAGCTGGAGAAATATTCAATTAACACATGATAGAATAACAATACTGCAACTGAGTTGAATCAAATGTAGGAATGCTGCACCTCATATCGCAAATTTGACCATTTCTATAATTATGCAGAACTTATGTTAGCTAGAGTTCTTACCCTAGATTTTGGAGGAGCAGAATCACGCGCATTAGGTTCCTCAATCTGACTAACTGAAGTCTTTTGTGGTTCCATCTCCAAGGATGGAAATAATGGGGTAGCAGGTGGAGTAATTAGCCTGGACAACATAGAAAAAGTTTATCATAAATCCAATACAAACCATCCTATGACATTGCATTATAGATTCCATAGCATAAACATATGTAATTTGAACAAAAACTTCTACCATATGAAATCTTAACCAATGAAATGATCCTCAGAAACCGATTACTCCTAACATGTCTTAAAAGTTTAGATCTCTACCACAAAACAACACCCAATTGGCCAATTCATTAGTCTTAGCAAAACTTAATCCCGATTTGGCAACCCATCTTGTGCAAACAAGTTTCTTCATCAATTCAACCAGTCATTACACAATGCCTCCTAATCAGACCACTCAATCAGCTCATCACAAACCACAAAATCAAAGACTCAACCTTTAACATGAACTCACTCACCAATCGTAGTCCGATTTCTCATTCTCCGAGTTCAAAAACTCATCCACTCTACTCCTCCGCTCCGGCGCCGCCGACCCATTAAACTTGTAAATCGCCTTATCATACTCTGCACAAAAAAACCACCATCAAAAATCAACACCAAAACAATCCAACTGTAGCAACATAAAGTCCCAAGCTTTCAACAACCCAAAACGCCGCCGTACCAATCGGAGCAGCAGCAGCATCGAGCTCATCGCCGCCGCCGTTCTTGGTCGGAAGCAGCAGAAAGTTTCCATTTTTCTCCTTATCCTTGTCGCGGCGCCGCATCTCGAGAAACAGAGCGAGCTCTTCGTCTCTGTCGTTGGCATTGACCACCTTCCCGAAGCTTCTTTCCATTTCTCAGTCCAATCACTCCAAGAAAGCAATGAACAGAGAGATAGAGGAGAAGAGGGTATAAGAAGAGAGAGGAGCTTTTGGTTTTTGGGGGGAGACAGAGGAGGTGGGATTTCAGGTGCTGGGTTTTGTATTATTATTAGTGATTGGTTTGACAAAAATGGCGGACCAAAAACACCCGGCTCTGTTTTGGAAGCATTCAGATATTTGAAAAATGAGTCTCATGGATTGGAGCAGAGGGAGGGGCTTTAAATGGGTTGATATGGAAGTTTTGTGAAGAGGGTGGAGATGGACTCAGATGGGAGGATAATCACGACAATGCCATTTCGGGTTTTCGTTTTGTTCTAGACGTGGCCTTTTCTTAATCATTTGTGGGGGGGGAATTGTTAAGCAATGGTTGGCTTGTGATGATAATCTATGGACGTGAACTTCATGATGCATGTGAATGGTTTTTTTTGTTAGGTGGATTCGTGAGAAGTATGAGACTTGAATTTGTGTTTTAATCAGTGAAATTTTAGTACGAGTTAAAAAAAAAAAATTATCATCTTAATCAGTGAGTAAGTGTGTCGTTCTAACTTTTAACGTTTAAAATGTGTGAATTACAATTTTATGACAGAATAAATCTTTATTTCTCTTCGTGATTTGATTTTGTCGGTCCGTATAGATTGTTGGCTTGTGATGATAATCTATAAACATGAACTTCAAGATACGTGAGGATTTTTGAATAGGAAGATTCGTGAGAAGTATGGGAATTGACATTTGTTTATTCAGCTAATGAAATGTAAAAATTTGAGAGTATCTTGATAAATACTCTTCTTCGTGAGTAAGAGATTCTAACCTTTAAATTGTTAATATTTGATTTCATGATCTTATTTTCCACTTTTTTTAAGAATGAGAAAATTGCATTAACCAATTTAGATAATTACATCAGCAATGAGTTGCAAACCAATCATGTTAATTCTCTATTTAGTTGCAAACCACACTACAAAACTCGACAAAATGTTATTATTGAGTTGTCAACTCAAGACTTTATATCAGATAATATAAGTGACAATAACAATATTCCACATGTTATGATTGTTTAACTTACGATAACATGTTATTTGTTAGACTTCACACATAATTTGACATGTTAAATAAACCATCACCAATCAGTACAATATGAAATGTCTACTAGTCATATTGTAGATATGAAATTAGGTCCTTGTATACACCTTTGAATACCTAATATTAAAAGACTTTAATTGCCTTAAAAAATAGAGATTACAAAACAGAAAACTAATCGATCAACAGGTACCCATTACTAGTTTGACAATAAACAAGTGGATTTTTATAAATTATTTATCCTATGATTCTTCCTACATTTTCGTTAATCCTACTCTTTGAAAAACAAATAAAAGACTAAAACTTTCATACAATACTTGATAACTTGCAATCTCCGAAACCTCATAGATAACATTTTCAATTGTCAAAATACACATTGAACGCCACCTTGCATGAAGAAGAAGCTCGCAAAGTCCCAAATCCCATTGCTTAGGGTGTTGAACAAATTCGAAGCCAATGACGAAGTTGATTGATTCGTTTTGTTTGTCTAGTGGCAATGTCGTAATTAAGTGATTATACGGACCCGGATTCGCGAATGAGATTCAAAACAAAGGGAAACATTCCCATTCCGTAGCAGTAGTAGTGCACATGATGAGGAGGCATGGTTTCAGACAAAAAAAAAAAAAAAGATGAGGAGGCATGGCGCCTCTTTGACTGTTTGACTCGTCGTTTGGAGAGGAATTTTAATTCAAAGTTTGTCGTTTAAAAGATGCTCCAGATTTGAACGTGGAAGCCATTCCTCGAGATTACCTACTCCTCATCGGAGGGCTCTGCTTTTGGTCGGAAACAATTAAAGGGAGGAGGAGTCAGGGACTGCCATTGGCTGGGCCTCTCCTCGGAAATCGTGTAATTCAAATTTTGGGGTATCTGCTCTCCATGGACACCCTGTTTGATTTGATTAGCTAGTAACTCAAGGGTCATGGGCCATGAGGCCCAACTTGCTTAACTATTATCGTAGAAAATATTGAATATCAATTGTTTTTCCGATGGCAGCTTAAGTGTCATATTCTTAAAATTCTGAAAGTTTTGAAGTCATTTAACGGTTAAATTCTTGCCCGAACTAAGCAACCATGTACCGTTTGGTTTAGTCCATTGAACATAATACACATGGTACAACAAAACCAAAGAACCCATTTTGAATAATGTTGTTTATTCAACTATATTTGTATTTAATTGGATCTACAAATTCCAAATGTGAAACGTGTAGTTGTGGGAGAATGTGGAAGTAAGAAATTTGAGTAGATTGGAAAGAGGGGGATTTTAATTTGATTAGACAAAACAACCCGGATTATAGATTGAGCGATATAGTGCAGACGGTTCTTTGTAACATTTATCTTGATTATTTAGGAAGGTTTCGTTGTGTGTAAGGAACGGAACGGATTTCCACATTCTGACAACTTTTCGATCACATATTCACATCTTAACCGTTCAGTTTTTAGGTCCTAATGTATAGATCACTTCTGCAAATTTTCAACCAAATTGATGATTGTTAAGGTATCGAACTCAATTAAATCAATAAACGAACCGAATTTATCCAGCCTGTACCGTTTGTGTTCATAACTGTAAATTGCAGTTTTGGATGCCTTAACGATCATCAATTTGGCTGAAAATTTGCATAAGTGATCTATACATTAGGACCTAAAAACTGAACGGTTAATATGTGAATATGTAATCTGAAAGTGGTCAAAATATTGAAATCCGTTCCTTAGCTAAGGAACGGACCTCCTTAGTAAAGAAAAACTGTATGTGTGTGTGTATTTTATTGGAAAATGAAAAACAGAACCAAAGAAATCTTGGTCTCAAAATTCTGTCAGAGTAGTAGGCCAATATGTCACGCCCGAGTGTTCGAGTCCCATACTTCCTCATGCTTCAGGACCTAGTGCTTGTCACTGTTAGCGAATGGAATTTTGCAAGAAGAAATAAGTAATCACTAATCAGTGCCATGACCAAGAGAATATATAAGAGGTAGGAAGCCAAGGATGTACAAAACACAGAGGTCCACAGCACATGAAGCAATTCTGGCTGTGCAGAAAATATTAACAATAATAATTATAGGTAACAGGTAGGAAGATATTCATGAAAACTTGCAAACAAGATTGAGCTGGACAACTTTCACAAGGAATTTGCACCAAGATTACATGATCAAATAAGAAATAAAGTAGCATAGTCAATCAATAAAATTGCCAATCATAATATTCATAAATACTCCTGGCACCAAATTCCTAAATTTTTTTTTAGGGAAATCAAGCTCCTCTTAACTGGACGGATTAGAGGTTTCATAGAAACACTCCTTAGATCCAAAAAAGTACTGATCTATCAGCTTCATCTTTATCTATGAAGAGTATGTCATGTGCCCATTCATCACAAATAGCATACTGAAAATTAAACGCGTGATAATTTGATCAAGGCATTTTGCGATTTATGATGTACTCTCGCATCCACTCTTTTTTATCGTAGTCTTTCATCACCCATATATCGATAGTTTTCCATGATGAAGTATCCGCGATGGCCATACATCCCCTTAAAGTGATCAAGTGCAAGTTTAGGGGCAAACATGGTAATCTGGCAACCGGTAGCCGGAGTGGAATAGAAGTCCTCTTTCTCGAAGTTAAAAGAAACTATATTGTCTCCACCACCTATTTCACTAAACAACCAATGCATGTCTCCATACGCGCACACACTTTTCCGGCGATAAAAATAACCACAAGAAAACTTTGACGGTATTAGTATCTCCCGCCATGAACTTTGCCTAATTCAAGAACTTGCCCTACATAACAGCTCTCCTTGGTCTTTGTACTAAGAATGTGAGAAACACAAACAATCTTATAGGTGCTAGTGATACCATCAATCCCATACCACAAAAATCATTGCGGAAATATATATCTGTACCAAACTTTGAATATTGGATGTCACTAGTTGGCAGGTTTAGGAGTTCTCCCCTCAGGGGATTGACCAAGAAATAATCTTCATGTTTAGAGCGATCCCTGAAGCAAAACAAGTCGTAGAAACCAAAGTGTACTTTGTAACCCTTACCGAGGGTTGTGGACAAGACTTCTAAGACAATAAGTTCACCATTGCTGCCATCGTGATTTATCAATTCCATGGCTGTTACCTCTGTTTTAGTACTCCGGCAATATGACTCTTCAAGATCGATCAGCATAACTCGAGATGTTGCTTCAGCAATAGCATTGGTGGCTAGCTATGTGGAAACGCGTGTGCAGCTTAACAAAAGAGGGCCACTCGACTATGTCTGACAAGGCTGGGTCTGAGAAACACATCGGAGGCAACGAACTGACTCTATAGGCAATCTCGTAAGGATGTCCGAAAGGATTTCCATAGGAAGGTCCATCAAACTCATTTTTGCAATTCCCCTCTCTGTTTGCCTCAGCATCTCTATAATGCTCCTCCTACTGAATACTGATGAATCAAACAAAACTAAAAATTTTATAAGGGGATCTCCGTATATAGCTCCTTTCTCTCTTGCTAGGGATTCATACAATGGATTTTGTGTTTACGTATAAGCCAGAGGGGAAAGTCGCATGCCCAAATGACGAATTACCCCTGGCTTTGTGCACAAATCACAGTATCTTCTGACATTTTAATGAGGGCCATTGTGACATTTCAATGATTTCATTTGATAAAACTTCAAAGAAAAAGGAGAATGTTCATGTCCAAGTAGGAATCATTGAGGTCCTGAGTCCCGTTGATGGACGACCAGTTTATTGTGTAATTTGCGAGTCATTGTTCAGATGACGTCGGAAAAGGAGGTGTATATATATGACATGGTTAGTGCTTAGCTGTCCTATTACTACACATATTGATGGAACTCAATTTACCTGTTTCAAAGTTGTGTTCCATTATGCCAAATTCTTAGGGTTAGTTTGAGATTGCTGTGACTTAAAAAAAAAAAACGGTTGCTGCTGTGACTTAAAAAAAAAAAAAAGGAAAATTATCATTTACCCAATTTTAGCTTAAAATTGCTCACTTACACAAACACTCTAAGAGATTATTTCCCTAATACCCAATTAAGTATTTTTTTTAATTCATTTTTATTTATTTTTGGGACAATTTTGCCCTCTCCTTTTTTGTCACTTAGAGAAATAAGTTATTGGAGACCTTGCTTGACTCCAGTGGCGGACTCCGGCGACTGGTGATCGGAATCCGGCTACCGGATTCCGGAGTCTGAATTTATTAGGGCTGGATTCGGTAGTAAACCGATCCATTTTTCCCCAAACCGATGCCGAACCGACCTCCGTCGGTATCGAGATTTTCAAACCGCCACCGATCCGACATAGTCGGTATACCGACTGTCGGCAAGCCGAGATTTCGGTTGGCACAGTTCGGTTTTGAGTTTGCAGCTGGAGATTCAATGGTGTTGGACTGTTGGAGATGAGGATGATCTGATGATGGAATATGTGTTGATTTGATGGGGATTGGGGAGGAAGAAAAATGAAAAAAAGATGAGAAGAGAATAGATGAAGCAGAACTGCAGAAACTGCAGAAGAAGAAGAAGAAAGGTCGAAGACCAGGTGAGAGAGAGAGAGATTCTGTTTTGTGTTTAATGAGATTTCAAACTTTAATCTCACCTAAGAAGAGTATAAATATAAACTTTGAGGACATTTAGCCATGAGCAGCTCGTGCTCTAGCGGTGAGGGGTTGAGTTCTTGTGAAAGAGGTTGAGGGTTCGAATCATCTCTAATACAATTTTATATGTTTTGTATAATTGTTCGGTATCACCTAAAAAGAGTATAAATATAAAGTTTGTTGATATTATATTGAGTGCAAGTTGTGCTCCAGCGGTGGGGAAGTGAGCCGTTGTGGAAGGGGTTGAGGGTTCGAACCTCATCTCTTGCATGGTTTTGTATATTTTGTATATTTATTCGGTATGAGGTATTGTATACGGTCGGTACGGTATGCCGACGGTATGCAATATCTCATACCGTAGCTGAGCCGAAGGGAGCCATACGGTACGGCTCAGCCGAGCCGAAAGTCGGCAGGCCGAATTTTCTGCCCAAATCGGTCCGGGCCGGTTCGAAAATCGGCTGGTTCGGTTGCTTCGGCCCATTTTGCCAGCCCTAGAATTTATTGCCCCCTAATAATACCCAGTAACTATATTATTGCCCCCAGTAATCATATTATTGCCCCCAGTAATCATATTATTGCCTCCCAATACTCATATTATTGTCCTCCAGTGAATTGCACAAACTCCCAAAACCAAAATGAATACACTACAGGCACAATTGATCAATTTATATGCATATTATTGTCCCCCCCCCCCAATACTCATATTATTGCCTCCCAATACTCATATTACTTTTATACGTTATCAGCACGCTCAGAGCCAATAACCAAGAAAAAAAACTCTAGTTTTCTAGTTTCTTTCCGTCAAAAAAAAAAAAAAATGTTTTGGTCGCCGGCCTCACCGCACCCAGCCAAGAGAAATTGATCTCCGCGCTGCCCTTGAGACCCGATCTCGACCTCAACGACGACTCCTCTGCATCGTTGCCGCACCCAGATCGGATTCGTCAGCCCCTCACCATCGCAGCACCCAGATCCGATCCGATCCGTTAATGATCCGACCCCTTTTTGTTAAATTTTGTTATTTAACGGATCAAATACGGATTTAGGTCGATCCGATCCTTTAATGATCCGGCCCATTTTTGTAATAATAAAATATTATTTTTTATTATATATTATTTTTTTTAAAATATATAAAATATAAAATATGAAGAATTTCTAATACAATTTTTTTGCAGATATTTAAGGGACAGTCCACCCCCCAAGATTCCATGAAGCATTAAGAATTTTGATAACGTAATTTTACTTTTGGTGATAGTTTTCATGTTGTTTTAATATTTTATTAATATCTTATGAAGTATAATGATATAAATTTAATATTACTATTTAAAATTTTAAAATATTTGAAATTATAAACGGGTCGGATTAGCGGATCGGGTATCCGTTAATCCGGCGGATACGGATTTGGATCGAGCTATCAATGATCCGTCGGGTTAACGGAGCGGGTTTGGATAGAATTTTTTTTTAAGTAAACGGATTTGGATTTAGGTCGATCCGATCTATTTACAGGTCTACTTACAGTTAGCCCAAGTGGGCGAGATGGAGTTGAGAATTTGGTTAGAATTAAACTAGATCAAGAGTTTGATTATCCTCCAATGTAAACTAAAAAAAAAAAATTCAGTGTGAGAGATAACTCTATATAATCTCTAGCAATTCAGAAACTGGTTCATATGCTTTGTCCACATACGAAGAAATGCTACCTTTATCAGTTGAAGGTCTAGTGAAACTGTGAAAGCTTGAACCAATATAAGCATGCATGTCCGAGTGTAATTTTGATATGCCAAAGTGAAAAAAGCATGCACAAGGTAACTATAGAATATCAGAAACACAACTTTTCGCAGATATTTGGATGACCAACTACTATATCGGAAATGACCATGTTCTAAAACAATTTATACAACAGGTGGAGAGAATGTCATCGAACACTTTCATGTCTAGGAATAGAATAAGAAAAATCCCATCTAGATAGCATAATGTCCCAAAGAATATACATTGAAATAGTGAAATTTCCTGAATGAATGGTAAATCAAGCATCATCACCATCACTTCCACCAATATGAGCTTCCTGAGCTATCGAGTAGTTGCTTCCATCAGGACCAAGAATCTTGAATCTGTTCAATAACAAAAAATTCACTCCAAGAACTTTTAAATTCAACCTTTAAATCATAGACATGTACTTTATGTTACCTCTCAAGGATAAATTTCCCCTCCTTGTACTTCTGGCTTTTCTCATGTGCAGCCTCCTAAAGTGATAACCAGATTGAAAGGTTCAATACAGAATAACCTCTGGTGATAAGAACTACAGTATACAGAGGCTCTTTTTTTTTTTTTTTGGTCTGATACAGTATTACAGATACAACAACCATAATTTCAATTGAAATATCTTACATATTTCCACCCCACAATTGAGCCACATGAAACACAAAAGATGTCAACAACAGTATGCAGTCCTGTTATCATGATCCGCTCTTCTTTCTCTCCATCTGTGACATTTACACTGCCATCCATTGGAGAAGCAAATTAAAGGTTAATTGATGCATTCATATAGGCAAGCTGCATGAGTTATGCTGTGATGAAGGTGAATGAAAATGTGATAGAGACAAATGTATGTGGCTCAACTGTATCACCCATGACAGAGCCAGGAAGTAAACTAGTGATATCTGAAAGGAAAATGCTCATAAGATGAATGGGTACAATGTTACAATTTTGTTCCTTTTCTCCTTTTCATACTCGAGACTTGAGACTTCAAAATTCATTATGGGAATGATCTCTATCTGGCCTAATTAGCAACATTCTTGCATTGCAGCTACAAGTCAATCCATTAGTTTGGTGGCTTAGAAATGATGTGTGGATATAAAATGACAAAGATTCAAAGGCAAGTAATAAAAATCTAAATTCACAATCCATGAATCTAAGAAGTAAGAGCAACAGGTAGATATAAGTGCATGCACAGCTTTGATCTAACACTTACACATTATCGAAAAGATAAGCCTTTCCATGCCTGCAGTGAAAAGACTGGAACAAAAGAAAATCATAGTGTTAGAATGTTTCTGTCATTGCTCATATCAAGCATAGAACGTCAAGACCAGTAAAGAGAGCATAGAACAAGACTATCAGCAAGAAGTAGAAATATGTAACATGAAGATAAAATTATTAGAAATCCAAGAGATAAGACCTGTGCCTCTCTGATGGGGTGCATAATCAGAACATATGCAACTATACACGTATATGTTTATCGAGATACTTAGACTACTTACAATTAAACAGAGTTTAAGAGGCATCAAGCGGGAAAATCAACAGTTAAGAAGTTAGCACAAACAGATTCATTTTTGTTTCTAAAATATCAAGAATGATTCAAACTTTTGAGAAGAAAACAACTGAGGCTTTATAAACCAAACATGCTGATCTAGTTTACTGTTTTAGAGACCATAGACAGCAGATTATATCCAACCTCCAGCCAGAATTCAACAATCAAAATAGGAAAAGTGAACAAGAGAGTTCTTGGACCAAATTTTAGCATGATTTATGGATAATACACTATTCCCAGCAAGTTATTCCTTGTTCTGTAATTGCGTAATTAAACAATCTCACAGTAATGGTTTTACTGATCGAAGTTCTTTATCTCGAGCAACTGAGAAAACTATTTCACAAGAAGCCAAAGTTGATTGTGATAGGCAATGTAGGCCATTTGGAAAAGAAATCCTACAATGCAGACAAAATGAACCCAGAAACAACCAAGATTTCATCATCCCAACCTGAACCAATACTGTGGTACATTGAATGATGCAAATCAACACTAACCCAAAACAACACCTCCTCAATATCTTATGCAAATCATTTTTGTTTCTTTATATAGCGGAATTCAGCATGAAAAGAACACACCCACAAAAGCCAAGTTCTCACGCAAACCATCTAAATCCCTCATCCAAAATTTGTCACAGTGTTACATGATCCACATCAATGCAACAAAAATAGCACATGAATTACTACACACACATTCAACAACAGAAACGAAAACAGATACCGAAAAAAAAAAGCATTAAAGAAGAGAATTCCAGACCCGAGAGAGAATGTCATCAGCAAGAGCAAGATGGGTTCTGCAGTACTTGCAGCTATAGACGTGTCCTTCAAGAGTCAGCAGAAACAGCCTTCCCATGTTTTCGTTCCTCTACAGTCCTTGATTTTCTTCTCCCTACAGAACCACCAAGATCGACCACCGTGTTACACAAATTGGGAAAAGCCAAAATGAAACCCAGAAATCACGTAGGATCAAAATTCAAGGAAATGAACCTGAAACAAAAAAAAAAAAGAAATGTGGGTGTACAATGCAGGTAAAAAAAATGTGAAGAGGAAGAAAGTGGGGTGGGTTTTTGTGATCTTTACCGGCGGTTACAGAAAGAGAGAGAGCAGAGTTGGCAACGAAGGCTTTGGTTGCCTGCCCAGTGCCCTCTACGTATTGCTTTAAACAGAGTACAAATCTTGAGGAGTCTGGACTCTTTTATATTTTAGCATTTTGAGTACTTTATCTCCTGAGATTAAATCTGTTAAAAATTACGTGGTAAAAGCTCTGATGCAATTAAATGGAATCTAATTTATTCCCTAATTCTAACCAAGTTCACATTTTGTCTCGCTCGCCGCGACATGGAAGAATTATAACTATGCTCAAGACCACTTAAATCTGAAAGACAGTTTTTTTGCTATTCTTCTTATTTTTTTGCGAGCGAATATAAACCAACAATGAGATATCTGTTTAATTTTTGAAATGATAACATTTAAACATTTTGTTTTAGAAGCATTTATTACTTTATTAGAAGCATATGGACAAAAACAAAAAGTTTAATCATTTGATGATTTCACATTTAATTGGAGTGAGAGATGTTAATTGGTCGGTGCCTAAATTTGCAAAATGTCATTTTGGTAGAAAGGAAAGCATATATAAGTAAATGTAAATTTGGTTTTTTTTTTCGAAATACAAATGAAATTTGGTTGCAGAAGTGAAAAGTGAAAACCTCCCTCGGTTGTGCCTCTGCTCTACAGAGAGATGACTTGAGTTGACCAATCTCCAAGAAAGTGCCAAAGGGCACAAACAACCTTTCACAGTAAGTACAAGACCAAGAAAAAGAAACCCATATGAGGAGAGTTGTCTCTGGCACTGAAAACTCGGATCTACGGGGCTCACATTTTCAAAGTACTGGGTGGCCTAACATGCTTTCACTTTCTCCATTTTCTATCTTATAGTGTAGAAAGTAGGTAATGGCCGACCTGTGATTCTTGGTTGGCTAATGGCTATACATCCAATCCAACTAGCATTCTAACCCTATCTCTCTTCCTTTCAATTTCTGTCCAAAAGCAATGTGGTATTGTGGTAAAGGGAGACCTAATGCTTCAACCACAAACAATGAGCTCTTGATTTGGGTATTCAAAAAACTCAAAACAATAACATTATAGAAGCAAGCTTTAAACAACCTGTAAATGACCTCATTAAGAAAACGGTTTGACGGAAACAATGAGTTGGGAATCAATATCTCAAATCACTAGTTGAATATCCTCGCATCGATGGTCTAACACTACATATTTTTGTGGGCTTGATGATCAATAGACAATAGTCAATACTAAACAGCTAGATATAGAACCAAAATGAAAACTAAGACGAACTGTTGATCATCTCGGACATCTGTGTTTGGTTTTATGCCTGAACAAGAACTTGCAGCGTGCATTATTTGAATACTGTTGACAAGCAACAGTGCAATCAAGAATGCATTAGGGTGAAAACAAGAGGAATCTGGAAGAAGAAATGTTATGTCGCGAAAAAATTGTAGGCGAGAGCGATGTGCAACTATAGAGGATCAATTGTCCTGCAGCATATTTCTCTGAATGGCACCTATTCTCTGAGGAGGCCACACGATGTGGGTCACCCTTCCTTGAACTAAACCCAGTGGAATCTGCCAAGAATAGCTTCAGTTAGTGAACGTGACAGAAATATTGAAGAACGTCTGATGTTAGCCACACTTGCAAATTACTATACCCTGCAATCTGATTCAACTAAGTCACTATTGCAAGCTGCATGCTTTCATCAAGTAAATAAAACTTACAGTAACTTCTAAAAGAAAGGCCAAGCACGCTTCATTTACTCTGATGCTGAAAACTTTTACAATCACCACAAAAGTAGCATACCAAGGAGAAGCTAACAATATCTATTCTACCCTCATTGAGAATTTCAGAATGCAAAATAAGCAAGCATAGTTAATAGACATCAAAACAGATATATAAGCAATTTCCAAATACCTAGTCTGAGTGGGGTTTCACTTCTTTAGGCAACAACACTAGTATGAGGATTGGTAACAGTATTTTTCTTTTCTAGAGCACAAAAATAGCAGAAATATAACTTACTGTGCCAAAAGATCTTGAATCCATGCTAGAAGATGAATTGTCTCCCTCAACCCAGCAATGTCCCTCCGGAACTTTCAGCACATCGTAGGACTTACGAATTCCAATCCAATCACCAGGTAAGGCGGTTATCCTCTTAATATGACGCTCCTTGTGATTACTTGGTGAGCTGCAAAATGTACCCAAAAAATAAAAGTCTTAGTCTTATCTCACCAGAAATATTAGTACATTTCACCAGAAATAAACAAATAGTAGCGGAGAAATACCTGAAGACTACAATATCACCATGCGAAAACTTGTAATCGTTAAGACACGTTTTCTCCAGCAAAACATAGTCATCTGCAAACAAGATCGTAATCATGCTAAACAAACCATCACATTGCACATAAAAGCAATTTGTTTACGACGTCTCTTGAGATACCAACCAGTTGACATCCCCAATAACTTGGTCTTTCCAGGATTCAATGTAGGAGCCATAGAGGAACCCCGCACCGGAGCAACACTCACAAAACGATCTGAAATACAGAGACCCACTACCCCAACCGTAAAGAACTTATTGGCGAAACCCCACAAAACCTTCCGAGTACCCATGTCCAGGTTTCCGCAGATACTCAAATGCCGAAGCAGAATAGAAGCATCTGTATCGCAATTTTGCAAAGATTGAAGCAAACTAAGAAACAATCGAAAAACAACTAAGATTTAAGCAACAAAAATACTGTTCAATGTCTCAGAGGCATATGATCGAACACCTTGTGTGCATTCAATCAAGGAGAGAGAACTAGTACCATTTTGAGCAATCTCCGATGAAATAAATCGGAGAAGCCGCCGTGGGCGGTGGGAGTGTTGGAGAATGGAGTTAAAAGCAAAGAGGCGGCAGGTTTCTGGGAAGGGCCGAGAGGCAAACTGTGGAGTATGTTACCAGAAATTTTATTCTCGTTTTCTAGTTTTGGTCAAATACCAGAGACTTTAGGCTCAAGGAATTTTCATTTTACAACAAGTTTACCAATTTGGGCCGTTAGACTTTAGGATGCGAAAAGGATTTACTACAAGCCCAAATGCCCAATTTTAACGGTCCCACTTTATGCATGGGAATTGTTTTTCTTGAGAAGAAATTTCATTAATCCAAAAGAGATTCATACTTTTATTTTTTAATTTTTTTATTTATCAAGATTTGAAACTCATTAAATAATCAAGAAATACAGTGTTCAAAGTAACTTCAACCTTTCTCATCTTCCTTGAACCCACAGCAAAACAAAACGTTTACAATGATGGAAATGTAGAACCTAGTGTAGAACCGTCAATTACAGATGCCATGAGTCGATAGGGGCCAATCTTTAACCATATGCATCGTTCTTTGTTTCGGGCTATGGACAATCAACTTATCCCAAGAGTCTTGATACATTCTTACAGCCAATCTCAAAAAGAGACTAACTCCCTTCCACACCAATACTAAAACCGCCAATATACGCGCATGAACCAACCTCAAGAGGATGGTGACAACAAAGGAGTCCTTTGATGACGTTATTCTTTATTTGTAGGAATTGTGCTCTTATTTCTTTTATTCATTGTGCTCAACAACGGCGGTGACACTAGAAGTTGGCCATCTCGTATTTCAGGTTTACCATGGGTGGATCCTCGAGCTGGTGAGGATGGCTTGTTAGGGCGATGGCCAGTTGTGATTGGGGTAGGTGTTCAAAACGTGGTTCTCAGTGGTGGTTGGGTTTCAAGCGACGACGTTGTTCGCGGCAGGTCTAGTGGTGGTGTGGTTGATATTTATGGCGCTTCAAGTCGTGGTGTCGACAGAGGCGACGACAACTTGCCGGGCCAGGCTCTTTGTTAGGTGATGCGTCAGGCAGTAAGGTTGCTGGGCTTGAGGACTGGTTGCGCAGCCTACGATAGACGATTTCCATAAATGCGAACTGTCAAAGTGTCAATCGATATCTAATGGTGAAGATCCAGATACTTCTAACTTATCTCATCATATTGTGAACCAAAAAGAAATGAGTAATGCTAGATGAACCATCTTTTTAGGTACAACTTGTATCTCACCTAAAGTGACAGCTGATGTAACAGAAATACCAACATATCATAGAATTTCATTAAATGACGTGATGTGCCACATTAGTTGCCACATAAAGTGTGATGCAGATTGTATTCAGAAATGTGGTTCACCTAGCGTTATTCAAAAGAAATATGCATCAGTCTCTTTTTTTTTTTGGACAAGAAACATCCATCAGTTACCTGCATGGCTTTTCATTTGTTTTTAAAATAAATCCAAATCTTTGATTTTGAAGATTTGTGATTTGAATATGTGCTAGCATGCCCTGCTCCCCCGAGGTAACAACTAGCAATCAGTCAAATATGTAGTGGTGTGCCTAGTTGAGCTACCCAAATCATGCCATGCACCCCCAACACAGCACATAACCGCACAGCCGAAACATCACCACCCAATCTTAAGACAACTAAACTGATCGAGCAGAGCAAAGCCCTAAATCTGGCTAACCCAAGACAAAGACATCGACCCGGAGCTACATCTGATGGCTTTAAGCATAATCGAGATAATTAGCGAGATCAGTCAAGATGAAACAACGACCTCACCTACCAATCAAATTACCGTATCACATGCTGATCGAACTACCATCTATCAATCTTTTGGATCGACTTCCAAGATACTAAATAGATGACGCCGGTTGAGGAACTCAGAGCACCCAACGAGGATTGGCACCATAATATATTTTAGATGCAGCGACAGACATATTGATGGTTGAGAATACGTACTCACTGATCAGTAAACGAAGAGCCACCTTAAGGTTTCTTGCTGCCCACCAAACAAAACGTTATCAAACCATTTCGATTTGATGCCCATGAAGACCATAAAGATTATCTACATTGAATCAATTCTCTTACGCAAGGTAAGTAATTAGAATTTACTCTATTCCGCCAAAGTGATTAGAAGTTCTTGGATAAAGGGAAATTCACTCTACTTGACCGAATGACCGATGTATATGCAAGTCATCAAACTGAATTCGATGGAACACTGACTGAATAGATTATCTTCGCGCGCCCAAGTGCTTAACTTAGCATTCTTTGTTTAAGGTTCTATTTGAACTAAACCCATCATCATGAGGACCAAATACCACTAGGTAATAGTCTCCTAGACATACTCCATTAACATGCATGTAGTCATTTAACAAGTAGTAATCCCATTTCATCACATCGCATTTCACAATCTTTACAAGATAAGCAGTAATAGTGCAACTCATGATTCATCTAATTACTTAACAACATCACACATGCTCAAGAGGAGAAGGCATCGATAATGGTGGTGTGGAGCGGGTCACTCAAATGGGTAGCCCAGTTGTTAAGCGGGCCTTTACCGGTGACAGCAGCCTGCACAGCAAATCCAAGGAACCCAACCATTGCGAGACGTGCATGCTTGATTTCCGCCAGTTGAAGTGTAGCCTTCTTCTCCGGGTCAGCAGCCAAGCCCAATGGGTCGAAGAACTTGCCTCCCGGGTACAACCTCTTCTCCGGGTCGAGCTCAGCGTTCCTCTGGAACTCAATGTACCCGATCACCAGAACCTCGATCCAGATCAATGTGGTCAGTGAGAATGGAAGGGGCTGTCCCAAGTAAGACGACCCTTCAATCAGCTCCACCTAAACAATCAAAACAAAATTTGAGTCACCTGACCTAAACAAAACTTATGTTTACGAATCTTTTGAGTAACTATATTCTGCAATCTCTGACCACGTTGTATTTATGATTCCGGCCTACAGAGTTAACACGTTCGACCAAATAAACAAACAAACTCGAAAAAATGTGCCTACCTTACTGAAAAATTAGAGCTAAACAGCTCAAAATTCGAGTCACTCTACCTAAACAGCTTATGTTTACGAATGTTTTGAAAAATTATATTCTGCAATCTCCGAGCTCGTTGTGTTTACGATTCCGGCCAATCGGATTAACACCTTGGACAAAATAAACAAACAAACTCGAAAAAATGCGATGTAATGCTTACCTTTCCGGCATCTTGCCATGTAATTCCGGTGACTGATTCGACGGTGAGGGCTCCGAGGGTGGCGAGCATGGCCCAGCGGCCGTGGATGAGCTCGCACTCACGGAACCTCTGAAGCCCGAAGACTTCAGAGTAGGGCTGGAACGGTGTGGAGGACACGTCAGCGGTTTCGGTACGGGTACCAATGACATCTCCCGCCAAATTCTTGGCGAGGTTCTGGTCCAAACCATCGTAGTCGTACTGCAAATACTCGGCGGGTTTGCCCAAACCGAAGGGGTCGAAGCCGTAGTCGCCGACCAAGCTGCCGTCGAGCCACTCCGGGGCCTTGGCTCCAGGGTACCAGAGCGGACGGTCGGTGAAAGTGGACTTGGACTTCTTGGGCGCGGCCCGCTTCTTGGTCCCGAATCCGAATCTGGCCTGGACCCGGCCCGAGTTGGAGTACACGTCGGGGATGCGGGTTCCAATGAAGGAGGATGTAGCGGCGGCCATGGCTAACGTGCGCCGGGGGTGTGTGGTGTAGTGTGGTTTGGGAGTGGTGGGAGGTGATCGGATTTGGAGTTTATTTCGGAAATGGGAGATAGAGGTTTTAATTTATTGAGGTTTGAAGGATTATCTGAGGGGCCGGATTGAGGCCGTTGAAATGGGGAGGGTATCCATCTGACGGCTGTGAGGGAGTCGGCCTTATCTTCGCCTTATCTATTGTGGGGTCTGGAAATTGACTCAATGACTGATTCCTTTGTGTTTGAAAACTAGACCACTGTGGCAGTTGTTGTGGTTGCGGTTGCACCCACAATAAAATCTACCTGGTTTTTCTTGTGGTCTCTGGAGTTTCTTCTACATTTGGTTGCATGCTATTGGTGGAGAAGTTGATAGAAATACACTAGAGAATCGCCAATGACCTCGATCTTTTTTTTTTTCTTTTCTTTTTTCTTTAAGAGATGGATAGATTTCTACTATTATTTTCTTGTATAGATGTTTTCATGAATGACTAAATATTAGTAATCGACTTTGGTCATTAGCAGTGCCTATATTGTTTTTGTTCTTTAATATTGACTAATTAGATTCGGATCTAGATTTAAAGGTGAGAATTGTTGTTGATTTAATGATAATTGATCAAGTTTTGCTGCTCAAGTATCGACTAAATTAAAGACATACTATTACATACTCTATTCCATCATATAAAAAGATTTTTGTTTATTTGTGTTGGAATTTGAAAAAAAAGTTGGTTCTAGTTATAATCCAGAAACGATTCGTGTATATATTTCACAAAAACGTGAAATTAAAGTAGGTGATAAAGAAGCTGGAAGACATGGAAATAAGGGTATTGTTTCAAAAAAATTACCTAGACAAGTTAGTATTCGTCCACCCCAACGCCTATACAAAGGATTACGTATGAGAAATATTGAAACCATCCTTTCCAGTAGTATTGATGTTGTCCATTCCAAAAAGAGAAAGTTCGAAACAATTGGGATTTTTTGGAGATTGGATGCAGTTACTAATTCATGATCTGGCATGTACATAATGAAAACTTCATTCTCGATTCTACGAGAATTTTTATGAAAGCCTTTCATTTGCTTTTCTTCGATGGAAGTTTTATTTTCCCATAATGTATCCTATGAAGATACATTGTTAGGTGCTCCGTTTTATTTTCCCATTGAGGCCAAACCTAAACCTGTGCTCGAGAGATAGTTGTCCTAAGAAAAATATTGTGATATTTCAGTTCTTACAGCATTCTCAAATCAATTGCTTTTTATATACCGTAAGGGGCGATTCCATCTATCATCCTTTAACGGTATGATTTTCCAATCAAATCACTTATATCACCTTTTGTTAGGGATTTAGACTTTGTTTAGTATTGCTCAATTCATATGATGTTAGTCTCTTGATGCATCATGTAAAACATATATTCATTGCTTAATGTCTTATCAGATAACATGACATACTAAAAGAAAACGTAAATCTCAAATGGATTTAATTGGGGGCAAAGTTAAAAAATATCCTACTCATCCAACATTTTGTATGCTCAGTAATTATTTATACATTTTGTTAGGCATGCAGTCTCTGTTCTCTAAGTAGAGCCAAACCAATCCATACATCCACTGATCCACTACAATTACTACTACTGACCATGAAGTCTAAACAGAAGTGCACACCATTTCATTCCACAAATCCAAAACTAGTTTGAACATATAAGTCATTTTCTAATCTTTAAATGATATTTTTGCACAAAAAAAAGAAAGAAAAGGAATCTCAATTTTTTTTGGACAAAAGAATCTCTATTTATATTGGACATTTTTGGGCCAGTGTTATTCCGGGCCAACTAATCGGCCACTCTTTTCACATTGGGCCGCATGACATTCTCACAGCCCAGCATCTAAGAAAGTTACAGATCGCGACAGGGGCGCGGGTGACACGTGTCGGGCGTACCACAAGATACCTAGCTTGTCTTTGCCTGTAGGGGATAACTTGGCGGCAATCATCCCACTACACTGCCCCACTTCTTTAGAGATTCACATATATCAATTATATCCCACCCCCTTGATTTTGTTTCGCTGTCCTTAAAAACCCTCGCCTTCTGGAAACCCTCGGAAACCGGGTGTAGTAGGTAAAACCCTTTTCTCCCGCTGACCTCTTGCGCCTCCATATTCCTTTTCAGGTTTACCGCTTGCTCCGGTTCCTCCTCTCCCCCCTCTTCTCTCTCTCTCTCTCTCTAGTCTTACTCTTCTCTTCTCTTCTCCTCTTCTTTTCCCCTCTCTGTTTTGTTCTCTGTTATTCACTAATCTTTGATTCTCTTCTCTTTTGCGGTTTTTGGCGTTTCTCATAGGCGAATTGCTCTAGATTCCTCTTTTCAAAGGTAAACCTTTTCTTTCAGATCTACTTCTGTTTCAGTCGCTGTTTGATTCGAAATTCAAATTTAATATATAGAGGCTTTGTTTTGGTTGCTCAGAAATTACAGAAAAAAAATTACACAAATTCAGTATTTCGTTGCCAGAGATTGAAATTATCTCGGAATTTATTGGCTGAATTCGTCGTGTTCGTGTTCGTGTTCGTGTTTTATTTAATTTTTTTTTTCTCTGTAAATTGATACGTTGTTACTAGTATTTGGTTGATTAATTGATTTTAATTTTGCAATTAGTGTTTGTGAATCGTGAAAAACTTAGCTAATTCATTTTTGATTAATTTTTTGGTTTTTATCGAAATTGATTTTGAGTTGGATTTTTGATGTCACTCGAACAATAATAAATACTAATTATTTTATGTATGTATGTATGTATTTATGGATGTATGTGATGCGATTATGAACGAATGCATGAGGTGTGCTTGGCCTGTGTGGGTGCGTTGACTTGTGTGATTGAGGTGTGTTTGACTTGCATGATTGGAATACTGCATGACGGTTGGCAGATTTATACCTTGTTGTTTAGTTGTCTTCTTTTGCTCATATTTCTGAGCAGATGATTTAATTGCTGTGTTTTGACATACAGACGCTAATCTCGGAACAATGAGGGCTGCCAAGGCTAAGGCGGGAGCAAGAGCCCTGAAACCTGTCGATGATGGGTTAGTTAGCTGTTTTCTTTCCGTTTGCGTACTTTTTTTTTTTTTTTTTTGGTCCTCGAGAGTGAGGTTTCGGTTTCATGCCTGTTGTTTGCGATGTCTGATACATGTGTATTATGTGCGTCTTATTTTCAGGAGAGTTGGGAAACGAAAGGCTGCTGCTGCTCCAGTTGATAAGAGTAGCAAAGGAAAGGCCAAGCAGACGAAGAAGGCCAAGAAAGACCCCAACAAGCCTAAGAGGCCACCTAGTGCCTTTTTTGTGTTCCTGTATGTATCTCCTTTTCAGTACTTTATGTAGTGGTATCGTTTGATATTGTGCTACTTTTGTGTAGATTTTCTGATTATTCTATTTCATGTCATAGTGGTCAGTTCAGGGAAGAGTTCAAGAAAAAGAACCCTAATGTGAAAGGGGTAGCAGCTGTAAGTGATTCATTGACTTTTTCTGATCTAATGGTTCTAGTCTACACTTTTCCTATACTAGAAAGAGAACTGATTTGTTTATTGTATGAACTTGAAGGTTGGAAAAGCTGGAGGAGAAAAGTGGAGATCCCTGTCTGATGCTGTAAGTGTTATCCTTTTGTAATTGTTTGTAGAATTGTTTTCAACTAGTCTTGTGGATAAAACTTTTATATCTTTTGTCTTTTTCAAATTTTGGTACCACTCTTTTTGGTTGGCGTTTGATTTGTATGCTGGGGATGCACATCTAGATGAATTTTGGAGACATAGAAGACAGAATGTTTGTTTGCCAAGTACCAACTTTATTTTTGTGAATTTTGTGCTCGTCGCTTACTTTCATTTGTCTCCATGATTGAAAAGGAAAAAGCTCCATATGAAGCTGAGTCTGCAAAAGCGAAGACTGAGTATGAAAAGCAGCTGAAAATCTATGACAAAAAGCAGGTGAATGAATATCCGTGTCTAACCTTCTAATTTAAGGAAGGATATGTTGGCTTGTTTCATGTTTTTTACGATGTTATTAGCAAGTTTTTATTTTTGTCTTTTTATTCATTGCAGAGTGCACCTGATGATGGTGATGAAGAGTCAGAGAGGTCAAGATCTGAAGTGCATGATGAAGACGATGAGGCTAGTGGGGAGGTAGTCCTATATATACTACTTTTGCTTGGACTTCTGTTTTTCTTTCTTCTCATGGCAATACCCTTTATTTTAGTCATGAGAAGCGCATAACTCAGTGGCATGGTTTGGATTGGGTTTCAAAAATTCCATTGGGGTGTTATGTGCAAGGTGATTCTAGTTTTGGTGATCCACTTCCAGGTTATGAGTGGAAGTGGGAGACAAAAAGTGGAGAATAATCCAAAAGGCCTATTAAAAATGTTTGAGCAGGTCTGTGTTTTGAAAGACCTGATGGTAGTGTTGAAACAAGTGGGAAAAGGAAAAAAAAGAGAGAGAAACAAGTAGGAAGTACCAACAAAAGGGAAAAAAGAAGAAGATAGAAACAAGTTGGTACGAACAATAGGGGAAGAAAGAGAGAGTAGTAATATAGGTACTTAAAATGATAATTTATAGATACCGTGACCTCAGCATGTTCTGGTTGAGATGAAACACCAACAAAATACATGGGGTTTGTATGTTCCAGTGTGTTGATCTATGAGTTTCTGTAATCTTCCATAGTTGTTCTGATGTAAATGCCTTATTTCTTGTAGGAGGCGCAGCCAAAAGCGGAGGAAGCAGAGGAGGAAGAGGTGGATGACGAAGATGAAGGGGAGGACGAGGGTGAAGAAGAGGAAGATGACGACTGAAATTGCAATTCCTCTACTTGGCAAAGTGGGTATTTTGGTTAGAGTAGACTTTGAATTTCGTAAACTCAGGTTGCATGGTGTTTTTGGAAACAGACAACATTATTTTCAACTGCTGTGTCCATATAATAGAATTAAGCAGGAGCCTAAGCAGTAGCTTTCCTGTAGTCCTTGTTAGTTTATATGATTTTCTTAAGATCAGTGTACTCTTTTAAGGGTCTTGCATACAGGACTTGCAACCTAAAATATCCCCTTGTTTTCTTTGCCTCATTTTACCATCTAAATCTTGATTATGATCTGTGCGCTATAGAACATGATTATTTCACGGTTTCAGGTTTATCACGTGAACGAAACCAGCCCAGTTTGGTCCGCACATCTCATTTTAGGGACAAAGAAACTTGAAAAAATAACTTGCTAAGAAATTAAAACCAAATGAATTTGACACCATTTTACCAATGAATGTCAACTGGCAAATGTCATTACCTTGATTATTATTTTTATTTAGTTCACTTTTTGGTATGTTTCATAAAAGCTTATTTTTCGATCGCTCTCCGTTGGGATCGCAATAAGCGCATAAGCGCCCAGGTTTGCGTTTATTTCACCGTTTTCAAGTTTTTCTGTGAATAAAGTCCTCTCATATTTCATTTTGAGGTCAAACAAGATTGCTTTACACTCTGCTTGAAAGATTAAGAAAGACTGCTTGAAAGATTAACTCGTACAAGATTGCTTTACACTGCTTGAAAGATTTACTCGTACAAGATTGCTTTAGAAACACTCAATTTGGTCGATCCCAATTATTTGCCAACAATTATTTGGTGAACCCAAAAGCGAAAGCGAAAAGTTTATCTTCATCAAGATGGCGAATTATTTGGTCGGTAAAGACATATGTCGACAAAGTTTCGTTGGCGAATTTTTGCCGAGAATGATTTTTCTGACAAATACTTAAGTTGGAAAATGTAATCACATTGATTGCTCATAAGCTCTCGGGCAATAAATCCTTGTATTAATTAACCTCTTTTGCTCATATTCTGATTTGCTGCGTGTTGACTTTTGACTGTATTTTGACGTATGAGACCTGAAACTTTTTTTTTTTGACTTTGTCAAGGGGAATCCAAAGACTTCCTAGACCCAAGATAAACCTCTTCGGCGCATGTGAGATGCTCCAACTGTGCATTGCAGCACAATGCTTGGCCACTTTGACAGCTTCGGGGTTCGAACCTAGGTTGGGGAGCACACCCAACTAGGCAAGAACCACTAGGCCACTTGCAGTGGTTTATGAGACCTGAAACTTGTTTTGCATACAATTCTTGCACTTGTTTGGGGTTTTAGAGCGTGGTTGCTATCTAAACTTTTGTTTGCTCGACTATCTCTGTTAAGGTTTCAGTTTCCTGCCTGTTTTTTATTTTTTTGAGGAAAGGAGAAAATTTCATTCAATTATCCATGGCCAGAAGGCACGTACATCGAATGTTGTCTTACACTAAAATCATAAATGGTATAAGCTACCAGACAAAGGACATGTGACCCTCACTGCTAACACATGCGCTCACTTAATGAGCCTACATACAAGAGATCAAATCCTCACTACAAAGCCTCTCTTTGAAAAGTAAACCTAGTCGCCTAGAGACCTCAATTGGTGTACAACTAGAGAGAACTAAGAAGCAAATAGTAAAAGACTCAATTTCAAGTACTAGGCAAGGAGACCCGGGAACCAAAAGCTTCCCTTTGCCCTTGGCTCGAGAATCCTCCGTCGTTACTACTCTAGAGGATTTGCTAGAGGCACGAAAGTGCGTAGTTCCCTAACAAAATTAGAGAGTAATACAAACCTAGGGTTCCCAAAGCAAAAAAAACATAATAGTAACTAAAAAATTAAAATATAAAATAAAACATCTTGAACCCAGAGTAAAACCCCAGGCCCAAGATACATCAGGCCCAGACCAGGCCCACCACCGGATTAGGGCCCAAGAGCTCCAGCCATTGAGCCCGGCCCACAACATGTGCTGCACAGACAGGCCAGCCAACACCAACGTGCTTCCAAACCCGTCACGCCGCCGCTTGCAGATCCCGACCTCCGGCGAAGTCACGTCGTCGATCAGCACCTCAAACCGCCCTCCACTGCACGCACCGAAGCCAGTTCATACCTGCTCTTCGCCGTCCTTCACTGTAAGCACTGAGATCAATCCAAACTCCAATGATTTTATGGCAAGATCCGAATGGATCAAACCATAGAAACCACCAGCACAGATACGAAGCCTAGCCACAAACCCGGCGAATGCGGCGAGATCCGAACGGATCCGATCAGGCTCCACCATCTGCCGCGAACCCTCTGCCTGTGTCGACACTGCCGCCAGCCAAAACCATGGCATAAGGAGCCCATTCAGCCCCAATCGCCGCTCACTCACACCGGCAACCCATCCGGCCGCACTCGACGATCGCCGACGAGGCCAGAAGCCATCGTCAGCGCCGAGGCGCAGCCGGACAGGCACGGACGACAACTTGTCTCTCTAGGTTTTCTCTAGGTTTTCCTCCGAGTTTCTCTCTTTAATAATCAGGTCCAGTTTCCTGCCTGTTGTTTGTGAGGTCTTTAGTTTTACTATTATCTGATACATGTGTATATTTGTATTATCTTTTCAGGAGAGTTGAGAAACGAAAGGCTGCTGCTCCCGTTGATAAGAGTAGCAAAGGGAAGGCCAAGCAGACGAAGGCGGCTAAGAAAGACCCCAACACGTCTAAGTGGCCACCTAGTGCCTTTTTCGTGTTCCTGTATATGTTTCTTCTTCTCAGTCATTTAGGTAGTTGTATTGTTTGATATTGGACTATCTTGTGTAGATTTTATAATCATTTATTCTATTTCATGCATGTCATAGTGGTGTGTCCAGGGAACCAAATGAACAAAAAAAAAAAAACAGATGAACAAAGCCCTCATCGGGGAGCAGAACCAGCATCAGAAATTAAAATGTGGTTATGACTTTGGATATACAAAAGATACGAGGAATTATTTTTACATTATTATTTGAAGAAATAATATAGGAGACGCCATTCTAATATGTCCCATATATTATGGTGTAAACCGTACTGTAAGAAGTTTATTAAAGATAATACAGTATGAGCACTAAAATAAAGTACAGAGTTTTTATCACCACTAGGGTCAAAACTTTCTTGCAACAGACAAAATGATACCCAACTTTCAAAAGTGATCAAAATGATACCTAAATTTTTAAAAACAAATCAACTTGATTACCCAACTTTCATAAGTGATTAATATGATACCTAAAGTTTTAAAAACAAATCAACTTGATATCTCGGTTTATTTTTTGTAACTTTTTGTTAAAATTGATCACGTGTGGTGGCGTGGTGCGTTGTTTTGTGGGGTTATAGTAATATTTTACACAAAAACTGTTTCTCAGTTATTTTTTATTTTACTTTGTTAATTCTCGATCTTCTTCTTCTATCTCTACCTCTCTCTCTCTCTCTTCCCATTTTTCTTTGTTTCTTTAAAAGTTGGGAAACATCCGAATTTTATTTGTTTCTACGATCAATGGTAGAAATTGAAATTGAATGGAAGATGTTTTTAATTCTATAGAAGAAGAAGATTGGGTTATAGATGGTTGATGGCCCTCTGACCACAAATCGATCACTTCAATTTTCAGGATTGATTTTGCATTTGATTTAACAAAGAAGTTAGAAAAAATAAACTGAGGTATCAAGTTGATTTGTTTTTAAAACTTTAGGTATCATTTTGATCACTTATGAAAGCTGGGTATGAAGTTGATTTGTTTTTCAAAATTTAGGTATCATTTTAATCACTTTTGAAAGTTGGTTATCATTTTGTTTGGTGCAAGAAAGTTTTGACCCTAATAGTGATAAAAACTCTATAGTAAAAGGCCTTGTAGTTTGATCGAGAAAATAAAAGATGATTTGGGAAATCCAACTGATGAGCATGAAGGAAACCCTACTTTCAAGTCGGTTCCTTAAACTCCAAGTCATTTGTTTCTATAAAATGGACATCTGAAACCTTACTCATATTCTTTATAGCAAAACACATACGAAGCCGCAGGCATCAGTTTCTATAAATTGATACATAGAAACCCTAGCTACTCATATATTCTTTTCAGAAAAAATTTGTTCCAAGACCAACAAAAACAAGAAACATGCAGCAAGAGTGCGCAATGGAGGAGAGCAGAGGCAACCAAGGTCATCATCTACTTCCTGGTGAGAGGTTCTGCCCCATGGAGGACGAACTAGTTCTCTTCTACCTCAAGCCATGCAATGTTGAACGGAGAGAAGGTTCCCGGCCGAAACTTCGTGGTGTTCGACTGTGACCTATACGGTCACCAAGAGCCTTGGGAAATATGGGAGGCCTACAAGACCAGAAGACCAAAACTTGAGGCTGAACAAAGACCTTTACTTCTTCACCCAACACAAGAAGATGAGTTCCACGACTCACGCGTATGCAGGAAAGTTGGAACTGGCACCTGGAATGGCGACGACTCCGGCAAGCCAGTGAAATCTTTGGAGACCGGTCGTGTGGTTGGCTTAAAGAAAAGGTATTCTTACAAGAATGTAGCTTCTGTGCACCACGGTTGTTGGATCTTGATCGATCACTCAGAGAGAAAAAACAAAAGAAGAAAGACTATGTTCTTTGTCTACTACGAAAAAATGTTGAACCCAAAAGTGAAAGCCAAAAGAAGAGAAAACAACGTGAAGAGGAAGAGGTTCTTGGAAACAATTACGTCTGTGATGATGGAGAAAGCTCGAATAGGGAGCAAGAAGAGTTGCCTGAGCCACAAGCAAAGCGGCAGCGAAGCTTACCATATTTTTATAATGCACCAGTGCCATCAGAAAATGATGCATTCGCAGCTGAACTAGAAGAGTTATTGCCCTGCTTTGAAGAGGATAATCTACCAAAAGAAAATGATGCATTCGCAGCTGAACTAGAAGAGTTATTGCCATGCTTTGGAGAGGATAATCTACCATCAGAAGCTGAAGCAATTGGTTTTCAAGGTCAGGAGAATGTGGGACCTTCCTTTGGAAATGATCATGGAATACTTAATCCGCTGCCGGAGGAATATTTTCTTTTGGAGGAACTAGTTCCTAATGGTATGAGTAGTAATATAAAGGATTAAATTCTGCTTACTACCTTGTACTTTTAAGGGTTCATCAGTTTAGTCCCTACACTTCTAATTTAATCAGAAAAATCCTTGCACTCTCCAATTTCATCAAATCGATCCAATCCGTCACTATTTAGTCAATTTTCGCTGTTAAAATGCTGACGTGGGACCTTCTCACAGGGAAAATTCCTAAACTACCAATCGCTAGGCAGCCCGCCGATGCGTTAGTGTTGTGAATGCAGATGGGTAATTTGAAAATTTTCCCCCAAAATTGACGGAGTGGTGACGGATTGGATCGATTTGATGAAATTAGAGAGTGCAAGGACTTTTCCGATTAAAGTAGAAGTGCAGGGACTGAACTGATGAACCCTTGAAAGTACAAGGTAGTAAGCAAAATTTAGTCCTATAAATAAATGTTGTTGAAGAAAACGTGATCAACAGGATGGTGAATGATGGCACTGATATGCCACATAAATCCTTGGAAAATGGTTGCAGCCAATGTGGAAGCAGCAATGTTTAAGGAGGATCGATTGGCTTTCAGGATGGAGCATACTGGCCAGTGTCTTTAGAGGAGGTGATCCCAATTTCCCAACTGATGAGCAACAAAATGCAGCTGAAGCAGATTGTTCAGATTGGTTGGACCATATTAGTTTTACTCCTGAGGAGAACAACTTCCTTTGGAGTGAAATGCAATGATATTCTTAATTAGCTGACATTGGTATGCAATATGCTCTAAATTGGCTAGCTGTTAAGATTGACAAGAATGCCAGTCGATCTTGTTTTAAAATCTGATTGCATGTAATTTGAAATCTTCAGACCTGTATTAAAAGTGAAAAAAGTCTCTACATTCAGATTCAACTAGATGAAAGTTTCTACACTGTTATAGCCTGTTACATGCAATTGGTTAAGTTTATGAAGCTTTCTTTTCTCTCATTTTTTATTTTGTTCATATGAGTATATGACACAAAGAAGTAAACTTAATCTCACAAACTACTATTGTTCTGTATCTCTACTTCAAACTTCAATCAAAACTATATCTCGTGATGATAATACTAATGCATGGTTTCCTAGTCTTATTGGAGTGTTTTGATTTAGGAAGGAATTAACCTTGTAATTGTATAGCATTACACCACTTGAAGTCTGAGTTAGACAAGGTGTGATTCATTTGGGAAGACCACCCACTGTACCCTCTAGTTCTTTTGCAAAACAGAGACGAATATCACAACAGGAGAGTGAAATGACCAGACAGATTCGTGATTTATTCTATTATGGGGGTTATTTCTTATGTTATGCTTTTGGAAATATGTAAAGGCCTACGAAGGCTGTAGAATGGTGTGAAGGTTGTGAGACATTAGGTCGGGGAGATGAGATTGCAGGAGGGACATGCATGGTTGGCTTGTTCAAAAGGAGGGAGAATTGCTTTCGTTACCAACGTGCTCGAGCTTAGACCCTCCCCGAGGCAAACAGCCAGGGAGACCTGCCTGTGCTTTTCTTAGAGGTAGAAGCTCACTCTCATATACTATGATGTAACCATTTGCAGGTGTATCTCCTTTTAACTGTCATAAAATTCTGTAATTTGATGATGGGATTATCACTGAGAAGAATTTGTGATCAATACCATTTACATTAAGCAGGTTATGAAATTGCCTCTAATCGATATGAACCTCCAAGCGATGGTCTTAGCCAAACCTCAATGAGGAACAACATTGGAGTGCAAGTGAACTGTGTTGTACTAACGAAAGGGGGTGTAATTACACCATCAGCGAATGCCATGGGCAGGTGATGAACTGATGATGCGATCTGATTCATCAGTCTTTACATGTCCAGTTGATTTTCTTTAAACAGATCGAGGCCATATAAGGATAGTCTCTAGGAACATCTAAAGAAAAGAACGAGTACAGAAATAAGAATCTGTAAACTACCACAAATATAGGTAGTTCGTAGATATACAAATGAGAATGTGTCGAAGCAATTGTATTTACAATTTTCAAATATAAGCTTGAAGGATGCAAAAGAATTGAATGAGAATTACATACAATCAACCTGGTGTCAACTACAGCTAAAAGTTTCCAGCCTGTTTAAATAGGACTTACTTCTAACAAGACTATACAACATTTACAGAAAAAATCCTTATCGATAAAAAATCTTTATCGATAAAGGTCATAAGAAACAACCCCATGCTTTGGAACAAGAGGAGGCAGCTTATCAATGTAGATAAATAGTCTTTTCAAATTCTCCCTAGAGATTGCAGACATGTCAACAATCTCATTGTTGCCAGTGTAGATCCAAAGTTCACATGAGTCAACTCTTTTGAGGCTGTCTCGGCAGAAGGGGCAGGACTGAGAGCGTGTCCGCCTAGATAAATTCCAAAAAGGCAATCTTTTAGCTCTGTATATATAAATCATGCCATTGATATGTCAGGCAAAAATATATCTTGGATTAAGATTACAAAAGCCAGTGACTATCCTCGTGCATGTCATATTACACACCAGAACGAAAGAGCTCTTCCCTTCTGCTTCATACTATGTCTTAATAGAATTTATGTTTAATTGTAATGTAGTCTTGCACAAGCGCTTCTATCCAAGGAAGCCTTATAATGATATCAGCTCATCAAGATCAAGAATACCGTTATGTATGCACAGTATAATGGTTGCTGCACTTCTAAGTATGTATGCATGATAAATGATCGTGTATCAGGGCCATGAGTTTGTGTGAAAGTGAAAACTCACATTAATCATCAATAACTGTGCAAGGGCACTGAGGAAATTTGGATCCAGTTGGCTAATTGAGAAAGTATTGGGAAAAGGTGGAACATGGTTTATAAAAACAGTTGCTTACCAGTTCCGATAGCACTTTATACACAAAGAGTGACTGCAATTGGGCAATACGACCTTGCCGTTCATCTCCATACAAATACCACATTCTTCTTCTCGCTCCAACTCAATTTCGGAGAGCTTTCCTTTGTCCGTCTCATCTCTTCTCTTGTACTTGGAACAGATTTCTTTCTGTTTCCGCTCTTCTACATCAGTCATTCCCCTTTGAAGTTGCAATAATGAGGGAAATATTACACCTGTTTTTGGAATAGTCAAAATAGGTTTGCTAAGCAGTAAATTAATAACCTTAAGTTTTCTTATCAGAAGAATTCACTTCACTTTCACATACTGTAGAACTCTTTTAAACTAGCTTTTCTTTCATGAATTGACATGGTGGTCTTCCCATCCTCATATGCCTGTGACAAAATTGACAATATCACATCAAAATTACATTTTCATTACCCGAGACAAGGAGTCAATTATCTTTAACACAAAGAGTGGTTCATATCGATTGACTAAAGCGGAAACTAACATTTCATATGTGTAAAACAGAATGCAATATACCCTGTATATAAGAATTCTAAGCAATCCTAAGGCACCGGCAAGGTGACAATCAGTCCACTGAATAAGAAACAGAAAGAATTGAGCGGCGGGGCTGTATGATAATCTCATTTGGAGGCAAGCCCCATCATATTCTCTTGGATAATCAGACGCCCTGTGTCACCAAGATACATCTCACAAGTTAGAAAAGATTGTTAGAATAGATGAAACCTGCAAGATGCAACTCTCCTGGTGCCCCTTCAGAAAAACCCAAAATGAATGATGAATGAAAACAAAATTTAGGTACCTAAAGTTGTAAGTTATGCAAGTGGCCAACAAAAGTTATCACATTGGCTGAGATCAGAGCAGGATAAGGATATATTATCTTATATTTAGTTATTTACTATATTTACATAGAAACTAATCTACCAAAATATTATCTAATTTGAAAAAGGAGAACTAACACGGTAGAAACACCAATAATTGCAGCCGACAAATCCAGAAACAAGTTAGAAAGAAAACTCAATTAAGCTCAAACCATTCAAATACTCTGTTCTATCAGCACAAATCAACCTTTCACTCCTTTATAGAATTCAGCACACAATTCAAAATTACTTATGAATTGTGGGTTTGGAGCAGAATCATTTACACAACCACCCAGTTGTTCAACATGTACAAACTATAAAGCTAATGTTGCATAGCACAGGAAATGGTACAGAAATCTAAAAAATTCCAAAAGCAAAATTAGACAGATCAAATTCCCCAAAGATGACCAATTTCCATCAAAATCACCACAAATAAACAAACTTGGGTATGGCACAGAATCAGACAATCCATGTAAATCAAACGAGAGAAATGAACTATGATGAAGGAAAAAAAAAAAAAAAAAAAAAAAATCTTACAGAGTATTGGCAAACTGAATATCAGCTTCAAGCGCCTTAAGCGAATCCTTAAAAGACTTTCGCATTATTTTTTGTCTCCTCAATCACTCCTTCAGCTAATAATCTCTCCCACCAAAAACCCCCGATCATTAATCCCACAATACCCAAAACCCAGAATCCAAGACCACTCTAAACCCTTCTTTCTGCCTTGAATTGAAAGACAGAAGAAAAATCTGTGATGGTATATAATGGGGTTCTGGGGCTGAAACTGCTGAAGCGTTTAGCTTAGAGAGAATTTAGAACACTCAGAGAGAGCGGTGGGGCTTACTTGGCTTTCGCTTAGAGCACACGTAACTGTCTATACCTCGTTTAGACCTAAAATGACCGATTTGCCCTCCGTCATGACGTGACCGTTTCCCGATGCTTCTCATCATTATAATATCACACGCCCCCCGAGAGATCCTACTTTTTTTTTTAGCTCTACCGCTCTCTGCGGTGCTGATTATGCGACGTCGTTTTGTGAGGTGGGTGCAGAGAAGCTGCGTGTAACCGCAGGTGAGGCGGCGAGTGAGGCCTTAATGGGGGAAGGGTTTGGATGATGACGGTAGCGGTCTTTGGGACGCGTGGCTTTCATGTAGGATTCGGTTGAACTCGTTAGGCTGTGGGACCCGTTGTTGGTGGTTATTCTAGCGCGACGTGTCGTGATTGGTAAGCGTGTGGTCCCCGCCGCATGCCCACCGTGTCCTTCACCTTGTCCCATTCTAATTTCTTTTTCTTTTCTCTTTTCCTCTTTTTGCAAAGAAATTATGTATTTTGAGCAAATTAATATATTATAGAGGAATAGGTTCTCATCCAGTCTTTATTCAAAAAAAAAAAAAAAAGTTCTCATTCAGTCTTTCACACTTTGGTGCCCTACTGAGTAAGTGAAGGATGCCACTTTTTTATTTTCCAATATTATTCACGTTTAAGCTCATGATGCGTTATTCTCAAAAAAAAAAAAAAAAAGCTCATGATGAGTTGATGATGAAAAGTTAAAAAATCATAGGGTTAAATAGGAAAAAATTGGTTTGCTTTAGAAATATGTAGACCGTAGTCATGGATATATAGATGATAATGCTCCACCTTAAGGAATGATGGTGATTGATTGATGTAAAGTATGCTCTTTTCTCCATTGTTGTTTTCAAATGAATCTCTTGTATAGACTTTACTAGAGGTTTCTTGCAGAGGGGTATTCCAATATTCTATACTCCTAAATTTAGAGATTAAGAATCCACCAACTTGGAGTTATTTAATTCACTTAGCAAAGAAACAAAGAATGGTAGAACTAAATTAAGGTATCGGGTTTGGCCATCCTGCAGATATGCCTAGTAATATTCAATGCCAAATACAAAAAAGAGTGGCCATCTTATTAGTGCTTTATAGAAAGAAAGTGCAGGTACATGTTTTACATCTCAAGTTATTACGATTGGACTAAATTGGGAAGTAGGTGAGAAATGCTCAATGGTTGTCTGTCACTGAGAAAATTGCATCAAAATGATTAGACCAAATGTTGATGACAAGAGTAAGATTTGTCATATGTAAGAATGTAAGATCGAATCCTGCCCAATTCATAAATGTGAACTTATATGGGTAGAAGTTCATAAATGGAAGTTACCAATTACTTTGTCAATAATGTATAGCTTGCAAATTGGATGTAGATAGTGAGCGAACTGTGCACTAATACAATTGTTTGGAAATCATTAAGTATTGGTGTATTTTGGTTGGAGAAGAAAGTAGTTTTTAATGGAGTGAGTCATATATATCAAGTGTCTTTTAAACCATTCATGGATTGTATCTTCACGATGAACTCATTTATTTAACATCCATTACATATTCGTCTCTTTGTTGTAAGACTGTGGAATAGTTGCACTGCATATTACTTTGGCCCCGTTGACGGATCCACTTAAAATCTTATCGTTGGGGTAACAATTAGCCAACATCCCCAAAGATCCAAATTATGGAGTACACAACTGCATGTGATTTTGTTATTTTAAAAGCGGGAGCAAGAGATATCGATGAAGTAAAGTGCAAACAGGTTAAATAAAACAAGGTGTTTGAGACTGAATATATAACAACTGAAAATGAAAATAAACTGAAGTGTGAGCTTCTTTATCTCACTAGCAGGCCTAAAAGAACGGTATCAATCCATTCATATAACATTATCTCCATATCTCTCTCCCTCCTTTCTCTCTCTCTCTCTCTCTCTCTCTCTGTTTGTGGTGGTCGAACATTGACGGGCTGTCTAGCTACATAAAAGGAAGAACATGAAAACATTTGGGCATGTCTGTTGTTTTTGAGGTCTAGTATGCACCATAATAGAATTGAAACTACATATTAGGAACAGTGACCGTAGAGGAACAAATGTAAGGAACACTGAAGTTTTAATCATTGGTTGGATGATAATGACAAGCCAACCTATCCTCAGAGAGATTACAGAAAATGGGTAATCGTAGAGTGAGAAGCTACCATTTGCTTTGCTTGCAGCATCGACAAATTAACTTGAGCCAAGAACAGGGGAAAGTTTCTCTTTTCATTGAATAAGAAAGCACAAACGAGTAGAGTATGGAATTGATAGTGCTTGCCAATAACAATGAATCTATTTAATGAGATCCAACACATTCTTTGGTTGATAAAATACGATATGGTAGGATGGTGATTTCTTTAATTCTATTGATGTCACTGGCTGCCCTATTACCTACCCCCCAATCAATTGGGGAAAAAAAATTAGCAATTAATATTGTTAGTTCGTGGTGTGATACTGTCTCGTAGTCTGACACCTTTGCCTATGAAATATCGTCGGCAAAAACCTCTATAAGAAAAATAAAATAAAATAAAACCTCTATAAAGTTTTAATCTCAGATGCTGGATTGGGGACAGTTTTTGAATCAACCATTACGGTTTCACTGGGGGCAGATGTTGTGCCATCTACCATGCTCATCATGACGAAGTTTAGTTGGCAAAAGCCACCATAAGAAGAATAAAATAATACTATGTGGATAGTTGCTACTTGCTAGGTAGCTTCTCAGACTGAAGAAAAAAATGAGAGAAATTGCAACCCGATACTAATGCAAAATTTAGGAGATTCACAACAGAATGAACTAGCTGGAGAAGCATTAGATAGACTCCTCTATGATTCTATATACACAAAAGTTTCACTCAAACACGAAACCCTGACAGAAAACAGAATTCCAGTCAAAAATTTCTCTAAAACCAAACAACCTCCGTGGCTCAACTTCTTTGCTCTAGGGAAGTATTGTCACCTGGAAGAATCAGGGTGCATGAAAGTTAAAATGTCATCTCGGTGCCATTGGTAGATCAACATTCCAAGGTCAGACGCATTCTGATACCCATATTTGAAACTCAAATAGGGTACAATTCATCGAGGGAAATTTGCTTGGGGACCTTCAAGTTAATTTGAAGTGTATCCCATCCAACTCCATTCAACTGTTGGATGAAGTCCTCAAACCTATCCTCCATCTCCAAACGGCTTTGTGCAAGCTGTTCGAGGGCAATACTTGAGCTATTCCAGTTCTCATGTAACCAATAAGCTTGCCACAAACTTCGTAAAACTGACATACTTGAAGCTCCCACCTGCATTTTTGCTCAATATCATGGTTGATTGAACTTTGACTACAAACTTCTCTAAATCCTTGCTAGTAATATTAACGCATACCTTAAATGACACAAAGACCTCAAAGTCACTTTTTTGTTGGTTCACTACAAGAATATACTTCTCCTTTGAATATAGTTTCAGAAGTGCCTTAACCTGTTAGAAAAGAAGGGAATAAAAGAAGGGTATAAGAACAACTGGTTAAAGCAGAAGCCCAGATTTTACTCTTTAAGATAATACTCTGAATGCTTTTTCCTGTATGCACTATGCAAGCTATCCTGTTTAATAATACATGCCTATTGGCATGACTTTGGTGAATTATGCCATATCGTCCACCTCCTAAATAAGCTAGTTGATTGGAAAGGATTACTTTTATTGTTCTATTTCAATTTGTTTTACTTACAGAGGGGTCAGTTTGACTCAAATAGAGAAACCTCTATGTATGAGGATGCAAAGCATAGGTTCTTATCGTGTAATAAGGTGACATAGATGGTCCTCAAAGATAAATGTTGTCAAGAAAGATGTTTTATTGTGCTTCTGCCAATATTATGGAGAGAAAAGTACTTCAATGTTCTCAGTGACTCGATAATGTAAGGATATAAACAACACAATAAAGGACGGATTACCATCGGAGCAGATTTCTCCCCAAAAATCATCTCTTCCAAGGGCACACCAAATGTAATTCGGGGTGTCATGAATCTTGGCCACAATAATATGTTTTCTTCCTTATTGCAACTAACGATACCTAAATGAAACTACCAAAAATAATGGTCATTCTTATGTGATGAGAAACTTTCACAAACAAAGTTTCAGAAATATTATAATCCTTACCAGGAACGATAGAGTGTAATACGTGCGATTTTACCAATATACAAGCACGCTTAAGATTTATCTGCAAGCAAAGTAAAAGGGAAAGAACAGTTTGAAAATGAATTAGGCCCTTCCCATTACTCAGTGCATCTTTAAGCATAGAACAACTAAAATGAGAGATCCAACAGTATTACCGAGTTAAATTGGAGAACTGATAGAGATTGATAGCGTAACCAGAGGTGCAGAAGCCGCATGGCCATCCATGTAGCTACCAGAATTGGGTATGATCTTACAAGGCCAGGTGTATCCTGCATTCACAATTCAAGATTATTTCAACATATCAAAGGAAGAAGTTAGTCACTGGTACATGCACATTACTTTATAGATACTGTAGTAAGGCCATCTTGAGAAACTTAATAGGCATACCAGAAAAAGTATGCCCAAACCAAGGCCAAGCAGCTGAGCGGTTACTTCCCAAACTTCTTCCTGAAACAATTGATCAATCACTTGTGAGAACAGCATTCTCTTTTCCAAAGAGTCAATACGATTCATGAATGGACAAAACAGAAAACAAAGTCCAGTCAAAACATTGTACTCTAAATATGTGATTTAATTGTAGAAGTTACTCTTCCATTACCTTTGCTGCTACATCTCCCAGATTTCCCGAAATTGCAAAATGACTTTGAATCACACGGAATGAAGGATCTTTTAGTCCTCTAGCAACAGCCTGTTTACACGTCCACATCATGTAAATGGTGGAATCCTTGGTCATTGCTGATGCAAACATGATACATGCACTAATATGGCTAGAAGGAAGAGCGCTACTATTTTATGATGACCAAATTACTTATTTGATTAGTTCTGAAGAGATAACAGAAGCTAGTGCTACATAAATACATAGCAGGGGGATACCTTGGTAAGGTTTCCAAGAGATGCCAATGGCAGGAAATAGGCAGGATACAACGGTGTAGTAAGATCAAAAATGCTGCATGATATATAAAAATTAATAATCCAATAAGTCATTTTCATTTCACAGATTTCATTTTGCACAGTATCCAACGGAATGTCTGTTAAACAAACCTTCCTGCACTGCCAATGAAGTCTGCATATAAGCGCCACTGCTTTGGATCATCATCAAAAAGATTCCCAAATCGCCCACCTGAAAAAGAGAGCAACAGTCACTGATAAAGTAGAGCACATAACCTTGTATTTAGTTAGCTCTCTTTATGCTTGACAGACCGATAAATAAGCGTCCAACAGCTCCTATTCCATCTTTCGAAACCCATCTGCAGAAACAATCTCATAACCTACAGTTCAGTCCAATGAAAAGGATTGAGATATAAATGTTGCTTTACAGATACGAACTTCGCCTTATAAAACCAAGTTGAAAGAAAATGATATCCTCAGTTTTGAGTATCAGATGGTGAGGTGTAGAATGAATATTAGGCATTGGTCCTAGTAGTTACAAAAAAAGAAAAAATGACACTGCCATGCATGATGCCATAACATTAAACATCCAGCAAGAAGAGAATCGTATATTCACCTGATGGCAGCAGCCGAAGCAGCAGCAGTACTGCCAGAGAAAGAGCCAACACCAACAGCCTGCAAGTAATGCATGATTATTAAGCAAAACCAAAACCATATTTGCAAAAACGGCAGATAATACCCTGAAGACAGTCTCTACTAACCTTTAGTAGACTTGAGGTGACTAAAGTGTGACAAATCCATGCGGTAACATTGGTAGGGAACTGTAACAACATGTACAATAAATAATCATCAGAAACTGATCCTGCAACAAAGTAAAAAAAAAAAAAAAAAAAAGTTAGAACTTACTACTCAGACAGTATTCTAGGTCTCCATCTACGCTTAGCCCGTAAATTAAAGTGCTGGCATATCAGACTATTCTTCATAATAAACCAACTAATAAATGACCAATGCATGATATTAATGCTAGTCACCTGGGAAGCCTGCAGGAAGGATAAAATCTTTAACAATATCGGGAAGCCACGATAACTCAGTATTGGAGAAATGCGAGCTCTGAGATGTATTAGCCTTTGAACTAGGTTCCTCTACAAATGTCTGTACTTGCAGTTCATCTTCTACCACATACCTGCTTGTGAAACCACAATTCAATCCTAAGCATTTTTGGAGCCTCAAAGCAAATGTAAAAAGTAAAAACATGACAGGTGAAATAGTAAAAATGACATAAAGATTATCATCATCTACAAAATAGCCTGGTGAAATAGTAAGCAAGGACCTCTTAGCAGTGCCATTTCCATATCTCTCTACCAAGACCACATGCGGCTGAGGCTGGCCTCGGTTCCTGTTAGAAGCAATTCAAAACGACACCGTGTCAACCAAAACCGATTCATTCACAATTGAAAAACTTTTCTTTGGGAAACCAAAGAGAACAGTAAGTAGAGAATGAAGCTTTACCTTCCATTATCGACCTGGTTTTCAATGTCGTCATCATCATCTTTGCGAATGCCAGATTGAGAAGAGGAGGAGCACGCGATTCGAGAGTGGCAAGGTCTGAAGTTCGCAGTCTTTCTAGAAGAATCGAAAGCATAAATGGGGAGGGATAGCTGTAAACCGCAACAAGGCATTGAGTGAAGATGTTGGCAATAGAACTTTGAGTCAGAGTGAGACAGTGAGTCGTGTCTTCTTCAAGTTGGCGAAGAACTCACTCATCTATCTTCGTGCTGTTGTTTTAATCCTCTACCACCCAAAATGTACGGACATCTCCTTACGACGTCGTTTTACACGGCGGGTAGAAGATAAAAAGTCCCATCAGCCACTTTTTTCTTAATTTTTTTTTATTTTTTATTAGCGACTTTAGGGCGGCCAAGGGAAAGTCGAAGTTGAGGACCCTCTAAATATCACCATTTAACGCTTTCATTTGCTGAGCTAGTCATTTGTATGCAGAATCAGTCACTACAGGAAAACTATATAGTAAGACAGTAACTTTACCAACAGCTTCCATCAATCCAAAATGATTGTTCTGTTTCTCTCTGAAAAAAAAAGGATTGTTCTATTACAACGAAAGAGGCCAGGTCAATGAGTGCCTAGCAAAATTCAAGAGCATCTACAAATGATAATAAACAACTGAATAGCGCGGTGAAACACGACTTCCGCAAAAGATTGCAACCTAACTAGCACTAATGACTGTCCTACAAAACACAGCCTTGGGATTCACTCTGGATATCTAGATTCTAGCTAGTATGAAAGCATTTTCAGTCTTTCACCAATACAAGGATGAATTGTGGTGAATAAATATATCGACAACAAAATTTGGTGAAAGATGAGCCTAGTGCTGGTGTAGTTTAGTTCAATACAGTGGGGGCACCAAATGCTGGATTGTTCAGCTAGCCTTCTGCTGTTGTTTACTGCAATTTTCGTCCACAATTCGCTGAAACTCCTTCTGACTGGTCACAATTAGACGTTTGACCATGTCGTAAGAGGTAAGCCTAATGCTGCATTTGAAAGAGGGAGATTTCATCAGGTTATGGAGTTTCAAGGGTTTGCATGTCTCTGGTGAACTTCATCCATGATGATATATAAACACAAGCAGGGAACAATAAATAAAAGCTAATGTTAGGAATGAAATCATTTGACATGCAGGGCAAACAAAGAAGGTGCTCTCTATTTTGGCTTTCAGATGCCATGAAAGACAAAATGGACAATACAAGATGTATGATTTCTATGCATTTATAATGTCGTATACTTTTCCAACCCCAGAAGTATCTCCCAAAAAAAAATCCGAGACCATGGTTTCCCACCCAAAACCGTGGGACTATAATACGGTTTTTGGCCAAAATCACATGTTCTTATTTTCTTACCGAAATCCTCTCATTGGTATTTCATGATTTTTAAGCAATTCTAGAACTTACAGAACTCAAAAATCTCGACCCCATTTTTTATTACGATTTTTTGAATTTGGAAAACCGAGAAAATCACAAAAAACAAATCGGGTGAAGATTTTTCCTCTCCATCAAGGAGCAGGTCCTAAAAATCATGCTTTACCAATAGTGAAATTATGGCACAGCAGAATTTAAATGAAAAATGGGTGTTTTGCAAAAACACTTGAGACAAGACTGAGGGATTAGGAGAAAAGCCAGAATGTTCTCTCACATAAGCCCCAGCTAGACATTCACAACTGCTGCAGCTTCGGACCAGATAATAAAAAATTCTAAGATCATCTAAAGCAAGATAGGTATGCATGGAACCTGCTGTTTGGTAGAGTTTTCAAAGCATTAGGCAAGAAACCCCTATACAAGCCTATCAGTCCATCACGAGCCACGATGCCTGCACAAGCAACATCAACTTAGATACAAGGACTTTAAGCATGGAGCCAAAATAATAACTTACTAACAAACACAAACCAATGCTAAGAACAAAACATCGGAAATTTTTATATCTAATGTTGAAAGCTGCAACTTTACAAAGAATTATTGGCAACTAGATGAGTTAAGAAAGCTTAGAACATGATATATTTTCTCTATGATACCTAATGATTCCTTATTTAGGGATAAATAGACAGAGGACTATCAATGGAGAAAGCTTATATCCTTAACTCAGTGGCGTGAAACAAAGTATCAAGTTGATTCAATGAAGATATAAAAACAATGCTAGGAATATTTATATTGCATCAATATGGTTTTACTTAAAAATTGACTTTAAGACATAAGGATGTGCTCCATTTATTCAGACAAGCACCAAATAAAGATCCAATATATAAATGAGAACAGCTTAGGAGATATAAGATTGTTGAAGTAACCTGCATTAGAACTTTATAATTGTCAATGTCTAGTAATTTACATAATATCTGGTCATCTATATGGTAGTTGCTGACTGTCATATAATTAAGACCATAAAGTTACCTGGAATTGCATCCAAAACCGTCTTGTATGGAGTGCCCCTCATTTGCATTTGTCTTCTCACAGTGTCTAAAGGATAGCACGTGAGTGTGGCAAGGGAAGCTGACACCAAACCCGTCAAGAGAGATGCTTCAGTTTTCTTTTGAAATTCCTCTGGTAAAGACTTTTTCACCCTGTCATCCAAAGCAGACTATGACTAAATATAATACACGGTATGCTCTTTCAAGATAAAACAAAAAGAGGTAGGAGTGGACTCACAAGTCAAAAACGCAAAAGTTGACAGCAATATATGGAGCTATTCCAATAAGAGAAGGTCCAAGACCATAATAGAAGGATGCAAATCCTTCCTCTCTTAGCATGTTTAAGGCAATCTGGAAAGAACACTTCAATGTTCATTTTCACTAGGATAAGGCAGCTTGTCATAAATAAAATGATCAGGTCTATCATACCTCAGTCATAGTTCGGCACCCTGGTTCAACTGCTAACCGTAACCTCAGGACATCTAATGGATATGTGACCTACAGGAAGGATGAGTACACGGTTAAATGGCTAAACATTACAGGAAAACACTATTGACCTTAAAATGTTACAAATCCACTACAGCATTACTCACAAAAGTGGATGTCATCCCTGCACAAGCCCCTGCTGCTAGTCTTCCAAGAAGAGAGAGCTCACCATCTTTTCCAGTAAAGAATTTCTATAAATTCCAAATGTAGATATTTAGTTCTGTATAATGGAATTTGCACAAGGTTTACTTAGATTTGGATTCAGAATTACCTTGTAAGCTTCATAAGCAAAAAGCTGAACAGCACTATAAGGGATAATCCGTATCACCTAACCAAAAAAGAACTTTCAATTAAAATGCAATTCAAGAAAACTCATAGCCTCGGAAAGTAAAATTTTGATGCAACACCAAATAAGAAATTTAATGAGCACACAAACCTGAGGAAGGTTGCCTTTCCAGTACCCTTTAAGCCCTTCTTCCTTCCCTATCATTGCTACGGCCTGAATTGTATACATCAGCATTAAGCATGAGGAGATGGTCATAGCTGATGAAGATAAACACAACCTTACAAAACAATAAATTATGCATCTGTCTGAAATTTCTTTAAATCTACATAACTAGAGCGTAAGTAGACCATAAACCAGAATAAGAGAAACTAAGCAGCAATGTATACTGAATAGTTCACTTCTTAGCTGGCATTGTGTCCACATTTCAGGTCTGCAACCTCTGCGTCACAGCCCATATGAGATTATGAGTGTAAGACAAATGCGCATAGTTCATGCCCTTAAAAAAACTTGGAAGAGCTTAGTATGGGAAGGACAAACCATAACATACCTCAACAAAACCAATAGCCTTCTTAGCACTTGCTTGCCCAACTCGCACCCCATGAGTCTGCAAACATTTCAACCTATTTTAGAGCACTGAACCATTCAAATTGAGCTACTACATTGTTGGAAAAAGTGAAAACAATAATGCAGAACGCTATTTCCCTATAACATGTATAAATTTTGCACATCAAAATAGAAAAACACAATTAAGCCAATTGGCTTAATCAAAATATTGCACTTTTATTCCAGAATCGAAAACCACTGCATTCCTTGTACCAGAAGAAAACAGCCGGAAATAACTTTTTCTTAAGAGTTCTCGAGTAATGTTGGTCAGAGAATATGAAATTAGCTAATATACCTATGTCTATCTAAAAATTCTCTAGTAAAGCTAATTTAGAAAGCCAAAGACTTATTAGTTTAATTATACACTGAATTTCAAAACCAATACGTTCTCGGATACCTGGAAATCAGACATTTCTAACATGCAATCTGCATTTCCACAGTAAACAAACCCAAAACGTGCCACATTTTCCACTATACGACGTCGCATGCAAAACCATAAAGCTACAACCAAAATGTGACAAAAATCAAAGCCATAAACACCTGCATAAGAATCTTGATGCGGTCGAGCGGCGCCGTGACAGTCTTAGCCGCCGCACCGGCAACAGCTCCGGCGCAGAACAGCGCGACGTCCTTGGGGACGCAAGCGATTATGGCCAGCGGATGCTTCAGGAGCTGAGCGGCCGAAGGCGCGAACTCCTTGTGTTGCTCGCGCTTCTCCGCCACGGAGAGGCATGCGAATTTACAGCGAATTCCAGTGCCGGCGGCGGTGGAGACGCCGTAAGTGAGGTGCGCGGTCTTCCAGAGGGGGTCGTGGTCAAGGGAGTGAGAGTGAGAGTGGGAGGCGGTTAGGGTTAGGGCTGGGATGGGGCGCCATGAGAGAATGGGGTGGTCTTCGGTCATGGAATTTGGGAATTGAGGGAGTGAGGAAGAAGAAGAAGAAGAAGAAGATAAGGGAGGGAGGTTAGGTAGTTGCAGAGAGAAGAGAATTCCGACTCTCTAGTCTGCGTATAGGCGGGTAAGAATTCACCATCCACTTGTCAGAAAGGGGTTTTGGTCTGGGCCCAAATTTGTTTTCTTTATTGGGCTGTTTTGGATCTCAGGGTTGGTGGTTGGAGCTGATCCCTAGGGAATATTGTACCAAAATAATTTAGGGCCCGCAATACAATTATTTATTTTTTTAGTACAAAATGCCGAATACAATTTTCTTCATGATGGCTTTCTGAATTTGCAAATTTGTAGCATTATATCAATTTGATATCATGGATCACTCTCACAAAAGTACTCTGCAATAATGCAACTTTTGGCTAAATTCATGTGTTTTTAAATTTTGCGCGTTTGCTATCTTAAACTTCAAGATGTTGTTAGTGTTTTACACGATGTTGTTCATTTTTATTTCGACAACTTTTTTATATTTCGTAGAAAAATCTCATTATACTACTATTTATTGAACATAAAGCATAATAGAAAATATGGTTAATAAAATTATTGAACCAAACACTATATTGCGGCTAATATATGGATTTATATTTAAGGAGGAGCCGGTTCTTTTTAATAAAGGTCCATGGAAGATATCTAGGGCTTCCCCTTCATGTGGGAAAATCAAAAGTGGCAATTTTTTCTTACCTTAAGGAAAGATTAACTAAGAAGCTGATCAGTTGGCGCACAAAAATCCTGAGTTCTGCAGGGAAGGAGATTCTGATTAAGGCAGTGGCTCAAGTTATCCCAACTTATGTCATGAGTTGTTATATGCTTCCTAAAGGTCTTTGTGATGACCTCCACCAACTTTGTGCTCAATTCTTTTGGGGAGGTTCAGATGCTAATTGCAAAATTCACTGGCGGTCATGGGATAGGATGTGCCTATCTAAAAGTGAGGGAGGCTTAGGTTTCAAGAATCTGCATGCTCATAACTTATCTTTGCTTGCTAAACAGGGATGGAGGTTAATCACTAATCCTAATTCCTTGTTGTCTCGTTTGCTCAAGGCTCGGTATTTTCCGGATGGTTCTTTTCTGGATGCGGATATGGGGGATTCTCCTTCGTATGCATGGAGAAGCATTATGGAAGCTAGAACTGTCCTTCAAGCTGGATTATTTTGGCAGGTTGGCAATGGCTCCTCTATTAATGTTTGGAGTGATCAGTGGATCCCAAATGTTTCTTATCATCAACTCTGCAAACCGACTGCTTGTACCATTGAGTTAGTCTCTTCCTTGATTGATATGGATTCCAAAAGTTGGAGGGTTGATATTCTGCAACGTCTATTTTCTCAAGAAGTTGTTGATGCTATCTTGTGTGTTCCTCTCAGTTATAGAAATAGACGAGATCGTTTGAGTTGGAAACTTGGGAAGAAAGGTAAGTTTTCTACTAAAACTGCCTACTATGTAGCTCGGGATGTGGTGATGGGGGATGCCTTTGCTTCCTCCTCTCATGGCGATCCTTTCAGTATTCTTTGGAAGTCACTTTGGAAATCTAAGGTACCTAGGAAGGTCTCTATATGTATTTGGCGAGCTTGTCATAATGTGTTACCAACTAGGGAGAGTTTGAGCAAGAAGGGCTATACTGGTGATATGGGTTGTCTGCTTTGCCATCACCAGTTTGAGAGTGTTGGACATGTGTTATGTGGGTGCCCTACTGCGCAGGAAATCCTTACTGCTCCTCCTTTTTCTATTCAGGTTCCTATTACTCATTCTTTTATTTTTAAGGAATGGTTACTTGAACAGGTCTCTACTCTTTCCTCTGAAAATTTTTCTAAGCTGTTGATGCTTTTATGGGGTCTTTGGAAGAATAGGAATGATAAATCGTGGAATGATAAGGCTAAAAATGCTTCTACAATTGTTGCTTGTACTATGGCTTGGTATGAAGAGTTCCTTCAGGCTAATAGGGGTATGACTTTGGTAACTGATAGGCGGACGAAAGCTAGAGTATTTTGGTCCCCTCCTATGAGTGGTTTATTGTGCTTGAATGTTGATGGTGCTTATGTTTCTTCACTACAACATGGAGGCATTGGAGGTGTTCTGCGTAATGAGAAGAGTGAGTTCATTGCAGGCTTTGCTTATAGAGTGGCTAATGTGTCCTCTGCTTACCATGTTGAGCTCCTTGCTATTAAATCTGGGCTGGAGCTTATTCAGGAACTTGGTGTATCTAATGTTGCTCTAATGAGTGATTGTTTAGAGGCTGTGAAGGCAGTGACAGCTGAGGATCCTGACTTCTCTACTTTGGGAATCATTGTTGAAGAAATTAAAGATTTGCTAGGTGATTTGCTTTCCATAGGTGTTCATCATACTTATAGGACTGCTAATCATGTTGCTCATAGGCTAGCAGGATTTGATTTTGATTCTGACATTCATATGGATTGGTTTGTTCAAGCTCCAGAGTGTGTTCTTGATGCCCTACAGTACGATTGTAATCGTATAAATCATTAATACAATTTCATCTTTACCTCGAAAAAAAAAAAATCTTAATGATACATTAGATACAATGTTTCGCAAACTGTCCAACTCTTCTCTTCAAATCATCCAACGTAGGGTTAAATCTAATAAGTTTCCTCTCTTCAATCTTTTCTTAAAACTTAAGAGTCTTTCTAGAGTGTTTACATATGAAATGTCATAAATGGGTCTTTTGGAACACCAAGAAACCGAGAGAACACCATTGCACTTGTATAGTTGTGTATACTCATATTTTAAGAATTGACAACATATAAATAAACATAAAGAAAATTTTATTTTTGATTGTTTTGCGATCTTCATTCCATGTTTTCTTTTTAATTATCTTAAGTTTTATTTGTTTGTAGTGTAAATTGTAAAACATCTTATACTAAAAAATGAAATATGAAGTGTGGATTGTAAAATGGAGAGTATAAATTTCATTCCTTTTTTTTTTTTGTTACACAACAACTTATTTAAAAGAAAAAATTCATCCTTGAGTTGAGCTTAAGATCTCACGCTTACCAAATGGAGAATTATCTAAGCCACATAATTAGGCAACATTGAGGAAAAATTAAAATTTCATAAACACCTGATGAATACTGGCAAACTTTAATTTGATTGAATGCAAACCCACACCAACAACACATTTCCATTTATTCATTGCATTACAAAAAGCAAAGAGAATAAGATACATAGATAAAAAGCCAGATGAAAAAAACAATCTGATATCCTACATAGACTACACATGACAAATGCTGTATGGTGTGGCCTGTCGTCATCAAGCTTCCAGAATACCAAATTGTAAGGTATCTCAGTTCTCAAGTATGAAGTAATTCGCTTTCCGGCAGGCAATAGAGGACAATCAAAATTAAAGAATAGCAAATGCATGTTGACGATTCGATGTTGCTGTAATTGATCACCCCAAAAGGCCAAAATCTGCATCGAAATCAATTGCTTAATTTGTGTATTAACTTAACGAGTTAAGTTGCTAGATAGATAATGTAGACATGAACTTACTTTCTTAAGCTCCAAAGACTGCTCCAGCTGTAGTTTTAAGTCTCAGATTGACACTGTTTGGTCCATCTACATGGGAAAGAAGTAGGTTTAGATAATGTATCAATTGTTGCTTGCATTAATATATTAGCCAGCAAAGAATTGAAGTTGTAAGTACTTACTAAGTGGAGATTGAGATACAAAAAAACAGGCTCCAATAATAATGTAGCACAGCAGAAGAATCAGTCCTTTCAGGTAGTGAGAAGTACCATCCTATATATGAATAAAGAAAATTAAAAAGACTCATGATATTGGCAAACTTTATATCCCAATTTTGTATTGTTTAGTGTTAATCAGAGGTTAATCTTAAGTACCTGCAATGTGAAGGCTGTGGCTAGGATTGATAAAGCTAGAGAGCCAGTCTCAAGGAGACTGAAATTGAGATCCATGTTAATACCCATAATCCAAGCTACAATGACACAAAATGGAACCTGCACATTCGTATTATAAATCAAATTTCGTTAACTGGTTTTTTTTTTTTAAATAAATAAAAAGAATAGGAGAAATACTGCAATATAAAGTGGAATTAATTGTACATTAATCCAATTTCCTTACCACAAACATGGCAATTTGAGTTGCAGAACCCAATGCAACACCAAGAGTTATATCCTGCGATTTTGAAAAGAAAATATGAAGTAGTAACACGGCATATTTCGATTATGAAATCTACTGAAATTACAGAAAAGTGCTACATAAATTACAATTATAGACTACATCGTAGATGCAATCAAGAATAAAATCTGAACCTATGAATAAATGTTCATTTAAAAATATGGTTCACAATGTTAACGGAATGCCCGATTATATAAGGAATCCCTCATCAATTAGTAAAACGTATGTTCACAAAAACAAAGAATATATGGAGAATTAAAATAATGTGAGACATGTATATTTTACTTACCAGCTTGTTCTTGAAAGCAAAAATGACAGCTCCTGCATGTTCTGCTGCATTTCCAACAATAGGTAGAAGGATTATGCTGATGAAGCTCACAGACAACCCCCAAGAATCGGATGCTTCCTGTTCATCAGCAAATTACTTGGTCATTATATGATAATCAAGATCAATGAATCTATATAAGTTCAAATAATCAGGTCAGGTCTGCTTTATTACCTCAATTGTTCCCACTATATACTCAGACAACAAAGCTATGATTCCAGTCATTCCCACCAACCACACAAAACCACTCCAGAATCCAATCACAGCCGCTTCTTCCTCGGCAACATCATCATCATCCGATTCCTAACCATGAACACCATCATAAATTAGTAATAATCAATAACACAAAATGACACGATACAAACACAACTGGAATTGATCTATTAATTAACTAATTAATTTATTAAATTACCTCCTGAGCTTCAAATAACTCGCGGTGAGTCCAGAGCTGGAAGACAATGTAGGCAGCGTAAGCAATCAGCATGACAATGCTGCTAGCTCTCGACAGATGAAGCGTGGGGTCTGCGGTAGCCACGGACTCCCCTGCGGCGAACGTGAAGAGCAGTGGCAGCAAGTGACACAGCAGCGCCAGCAGCAGCATCAATGAGTTCACATCAGCTTGTCTCTGCGTAATTAAGAGTTATTTATCCAAACATCAGATGAGTATTGACAGAATAAACAGCTAGCACTACTCGTGAATCGTGATAAGTATAACCTCATAAGACGACTAGCTACTTACTCTGTCATATTTTTGTTCCCTTCTGAGGTTGGCAATACCACCGCAGAAGAGGGAGGTGCCGAGGACCAACAGAAGGTTGGAGAGTATCGATCCCAGAAGGGAGTACTTCACTACTGTGATTTTGTGTTGGCTCAGAGCAAAGATAGCTATAATCAGCTCGGTGGCGTTGCCACATGTCGCGTTAAGAAGCCCTCCCACTGTAAATTTAATTAACCAAATCAATAAATTAGAAAAAAAAAAAATTACAGTACTGATCAGTTAATCGTTCGCCATACATGAAAAATCAGGGTTAATTACCTGTTGGACCGGTGAAAAAAGCAATCTGTCTGCAATTACGGAAATAGGAAAAGGAAAAAATAATCAAAATATATATTACACATTTGCATTCAATGTTAAATGCATGTTATTAATGGCAATTAAAAATTAGTCAACTAATGAACTCAAATTGCACTTACTCTGTGAGAAAACTAACACGTTCTGCTAGTGGCATTAGTCCAATGAGGCTCAGCGCGAAGACCCAAGGCTGTATTAATTAGGTAAATATAATCAGCAATTTATAATCAAGGTCATAGAAAATGAATCAAAACGCATGCAATTAATTAGTTTCCTTTTCAATTTTGAAAATTATAATTTTCTTAAAGTGTTATCCTTAAATAAAATTACAGTTAAATTTACACTCCAACACATTTTCCGTTGTCGGAAAATAAGGCCCATGTGATTGGAACCTGATAACATAACATGTAAACTGATGTTATAGTCGTGAGGCCACTGCTCAATTGGAACCCTAGCGATTAAGGATTAATTAGGGCAAGTACTCACTCTTCCAAAGCCAAAAGAGTCCGCCAAAATGGCTGCCGGGATGGCCGGGAATAGAACCGAGAGTTTGGTACCCAAAATAACCTCCTGGAGATTGGCCAGGAATTGTCTAAGAAGTGAACATTGAATTTTCGAGATAAGCGTACGATCAGACTTCTTCCTCAGTGAAGAGGAGGACCTGTTGTGAGCGGACCTCTTCCGGTGCTCCTTAGTTAGGCCTTTGGGGTTGCCATTTTCCAACAGCCATGGTTCTTGGTTTGAAGCCATGTCAGTGCAACAACAGATTAGGACAAAGGAAAGGTTTACAGAACAAATAGAAGAAGACAAGCAGGGATATTAATATAGATTATATAGTACTAGGACCTGTATGCAGCTATAATGCTCTGAATGAGATGTAGAATTGGGGAGGGCAATACAGTTTAAATAGGGAGAGGTATTTTAGACTGGCAAGTCAGTGACTCAGTGAGTGCACCTTCCTCGAAGTTTCTTTTTTTTTTTTTTTTTTTTACTTTTTTCTTTCGGGATTTTGCAGATTTATTAAGCCACATTATAGCCAAAACCAACCTGAAAAATGTTACCAAACAAATATGGGTTTTGGTAGGAAACAATAAAGGAAAATCTTAAAAACTTATGGATAAAATCAGGTAAGATTTCTTCAAGGGAAAAAAAAAAATTAATTAAATACAATTGACAGTTTCCAGTGGGGGCACACAGTCTAGGGTTTAGGATGTCTAGGGTAAGATTTTTGAAGGGAAAAAAAAGGCCTTAATCAATTACAATTGAAATTTTTCAATGGGGGCGCGCACAGAATGTTTACGATGTATATTGGTTAATTTCATTTGATATACTTATATTAGATTTTTTTTTCTAAATAAAAAACTTTGAGTTTGACTCGTGGATTAGTTGTTATATGTTTTTAGTTGTTGAGATTTGAAGTGTTAATTAACCTCCATTGTGTTAATTCTACATATTAAGTGCATTATTAAGAACTTAATATAAATAAGGCACGAATCATTTTCTTATACATTTGACTTGGCCTTTTGTGCCCCTTTTAACGATAAATCTAATTATGGTGAAATTACCACAAAATTTGACTCAATCGATTTGTAGAACTACATACGTACACTAGTTCATGTTTTTAACTAGTTACACTTTACATGCAATGTCATCAATGGCTCCCCAACGACTGAGGTCAATACGTAGCGTTTCTTGGAATCCAATGTTACCCTTAATGCTCGACAAGGAGGACAAAACCTCTCGTCTTTCTCTTCACTACAAAAGTGAAGATAAAATAAAAAAAAATTGTGAATGTAAAAACTAAAAAGAAATGATGATGAAATCTAGCAAGTGACCAGAGTGTGAATTGACTGATTGTACTAGGGTTTATGTCTTATGTAATGATGAATTCTTTCTATTTCAAGGTTTACGTTGACGACAGTCGAAGTATATTTGTAGTTTACTGTTGTACTATTAATTCACTCGTGACTATAGTGATGAGTGCATGATGACTGCCCGGTACTTACTCTCCCAAGCAACATCTATTTATTGACGTAAAGCCAAGCCGCCAAGGCTGGCTATTGCAACAGTAAATTCATTAATTAAAGCTTCACTACATACTTGTGTCACTGTTGCAGTTCTCGAAGGATTGCGAACCCCTTAGAAGACAAAGAACGAACAGTTACACGGTGGCTACTCTAATGCTTCTTAGTTCATTTTCATCTTTGATTCATGCCCAGAAAGCGTATTGGTCTCCTCGTGATTCGATATCCTCACCCTGCTCGAGTTGAAACAAGCAAGAAGGTTGTGTTGATGGTTGTCCTTCGTCTTCATTTGTGTCATGGAAATTGTGGTGTTGATCTTGGAACCTTGTTGATCTTCGTAACTTTCATTTTAACCGTTCCTCTTGTTTTTTTCTCTGCGTTGACTAACGTCTGACCTAGATAACATTAACTGCCACGTAGGCAATTTTTGTCAGTGTTCATGCACCGACGGTGCATGGAATACACTCCCCAGTTACCATAGAATTAAAACCCATTCGAACACCACAAAATTCTGCTTTGATATTTTCTTTTTCTGATACTGTTGCTAGCGTTCAAGAAATTGATAATGACATGATTGTCGATCACGGTCATAAACAGTCATCATTTATATCAATCAAATCAATGATTTAAGTAGGTATAACTGATCTAGCTATACGAACCTTCGTAGAAACTCCCTCAATCTAATCTCAAAATTCTGTACTGTCGAGTAGTACAAAACAGACGGTTATGCTTTGCTTTCGATGCTTAAATTAGGACATGCACGCAGCACGACCCAGGTAGAAATGACAGACTCACATGGAGAGTATGAGCAATCCAGAAAGTTAGTTTTTTTCTTCGGTTTTTGATCGACATTTGTATAAGGCAATATTGAGAAAACTGAGATTTCAGGTATTTAGGATGCTAAGTTCCAAAGTAAGGAAGGTAGAAAGAAATTTCGAGCGGTAATAGGTAGTACTGAAGGACAAATGAACTTTCCAATTGCCTACTATATATATTGGGGGGTTTAGGTTGTAAGTTGTGCCAACTTTTCACTTGCATGCATATATATATATTCGGCTATCCAAGTTCGAAAGGCTTTTACTACTACATGAGGTCATAAGTTGGTTGAAGTTTTTCTTCAGAGTACGTTGCTTGTATGGTTTACAATTGTAATCAATTTGTTCATTTTGCCTCTTATTACCAGTACTTGTATATATGCTCATTATTTTCTGTTCAAGATCGACCCTACTATTTCAATAATCTACATTTATACAAATATGTATATAATATCTTAAATATCTTTTATGGTTATAAGTTGCTTTCAAACCCTCTTATACGACCTCATTGAAGTTTATTAGAAGCAGCGAATGAGCTACATTGTTGAGGTTTTAAGGCCATAGCCATTTCATATCATGCTAATTTCTAAGCACTACTTAATTTGTCTTTCAACTCATATAGATCTTCTCCGAAAATAGGCATAAGTTATGGCAAATTTATTGCCACGTACAGATAGCGCATGCAGTCTCTATGGATAGGTTGGTATGAGTTTCAAGGTGGCCATTTCCTGTGAAGAAAAACTTCAATCGGTAATTTTTCATGCCTGTGCAGCTGGTTATGTTTTCGTTGTTCAAAATTTTACGGGTGAGAGAAATTGGCCGGTGAAGGAACTAAAGAGGTCCAGAAACTAATAAAAACTTTGTCCCTATCCTCATCATTCATCAATAATGTCTGTTCACGGTAATAGATCGTATGGCTCCAACTTTTCACTATATAATAAAGCTATAGCTCCTCCACATGTTCATCGTATTATTGTAGATAACTCCAATAGGATATATGATATATACGTACTCCAAAATAGGCCACATATATTGTTATGTATACCCAGTTAGAGTCAGTTATAAATGCCCCCACATGCGGTTATCTGTCTTAGAAAGCCTAGCTAGAATTAAGACTGATGAGCTTCCACGAAGCTTCATCGACCGGCCTATTATGTATAACGTACAACACATTACGGCCGGACATGGACACTGGATTTGATCGACCGATCCTTTGCATGATTTTGTATTAATCATGAAAGGAACTGCAGTTGTGGGCTGGACAAATAATTGAACTGACCTGAAATTTCGACGAAGTTTCTCTCTGACAAGTCCCTACGGCTACTTGGCAAAATCATTGATTTCATATACAGACGTATACATATAGAAGTGCCTCGCTCTGATTTGCATGTTGCATAATTTTTTTTTTTTTAATCAAACCCAAAGCTGGATGTCAATATATAAATTCATCTAAAGTCAGTCTTTACATACCATTCAGCTGCATGTTGCATAATTTGATGTTAATCTTCTAGCTATATGTTTGCAAGTTAGTTAGTAGTTAGTAATATATTCCGTATGGGATTGTCGACATAACTCACTTCCATAAAAGATATCATCTTCTAAAAAGAAAAATAATTAAGGATGCCCAACCCTTAACCGACCAACTTGTACTATAATTCAATATTAATTATCCTTCAGATTTTTTTCAAGAAATATCTTTGTAGAAATAGTCAATTCCGAAATAATTCAAAAAATTATTCTACGTAGAATTTATGGACAAACAGAGTAACCAAATGACTAAAAGATCTCTGACTTGAATAATTTTTGTCAAAGTAAAATATATGCATGGTTTTGATTATTAGCTTATTAGTTTTTTTAAAAAGAGAGGATGTCTTTCTTGAAATTAGTTCTCTCTCTCTCTCAATTTACTTGGAGCTCTTACAGTTCACCCGTACTAGCTCTTGTGGCCGGAATGACTGGGATCAGTCAATGCCGTCTGCTTGTCTGTTTTTGCATTCAATTTCGTAATTCCGTGGTCTATATACAAATGTGACTTTAACTTAGAACTGTTTGACTTGACAACACATTAAATACAACAATTTAAATGGACGAGAAGATTCCAGATCAATTGATCCTCAAAGGGCTTCCACAAAAAACACTGATATCGATTTTGGATCTGCATATTGTGGTGTTATTTCGTGTCAAAGACGGCTTGTTGTGTCAAAATTAAGAGTACGGAAGTGCTATATGTACGGAAGATTTGGACTCGAGCTATCATTATCATAGATATTAATGATGGCGTGCGTCCAAAGGCTTTCATGAGTTAATTACCATGCAAAATTTAATCTCTGCTCTGCTCTCCTTTATGGAGTTCATGGGTGAAAGCCTAGGCGAAAATAGCCTTTCAGTTATATTATCATTGTGAAAATTGCGGTATAGAAAATTCTGTAGTTATTTCGTCTGTTGAAAAAATAATCATTTATAAGGGTTTTTGTCCATTTACCCCATTTCTAGGGATTTTTTTCCCACTAACCCCATTGAGTTTTTTTAATAGAAAATTACATATAAGTAACTGACCAAATTTACAAAAACAGAAAACCCATCTTGTATAAGATTTATACAAATAAGGACACAAAGCCCAAGCCCAAAGAGAATGGAGTAGACCTAATCTCTGAGATTTCATGCGTAATTACGAATCAATACAATTTTTCATTAAAATTACTGCAATGCCATTATCAAAAGATTATGATTTTTTTCTCTCAACTCCCTCCGTTCAGACCCAAACTTTTCTCTTCTCTCATCAGCTCCCTCTAGCAACTCAAGACCTCGACTCGTCAACGTCGCCTCGTCCGACTCAGGACACTGCCGCAGCTCCGGTGCCGATCGTCGATCTCAAGTCAGATGTCGGCGAGTCCAACCCGCAGCTCCGATGCCGGTGGTCGATCTCACGTTCTCTCCACCTCCAGCTACTCCTCCTCCTCCTCCTCTTAACTCCGCCGATCCCGAGGCCCCAATCTCCTTCGATCCTTCAATCCTTCTTCTTATTCGGAGGTTCGTCTTTGCTCTCAGCTTCGCATCCATTTCTAATTCCATAGTCTCTGCTATAGCTTTCTCACATTTTGTCGGAAAAATCAAATGCTGGAATGAGGAAGATTTTGACTTCTGATACTGTTGGATTGATGCTTCTCACTTGCGTCGACTGTTTTTTCAATTTTGTGTTGCATTTTGTGTTGGATCTAATTGGGAATCGAGTGGTTGATTAGCTGTTATTTCCTCATTTGATTAGTACCAATGAAATTGATCACGAAACTAGGGTACTTGTGGTAGCAGTAGCATGCTTAATGTGGAGGTTCAATGAGGCACTTCTTTTCAATCTCTTGATAAACTAAAATTTTCGTTAAATATATTTTGGTTTGGATAATTTTTTTTTTTTTTTTGGAAGAGTAGTTTGAATAATTTGGATGTTATTAAGTTGGTTTAAGTACTGGTAGCAGTAGCATGCTTATGAAATGTTGTGGATGTTGTTATGGTTATCAAAGGCTATGATATGGGTTCTGCATTACAGACTTCTTTTACAGAACTAGGGTACTGGTCGTAGAAGTAGCATGCGTAATGTGCTAGGTCAAAAAAAGTTGAAGCCATGATAATCGTACCTGAACTGGCATTTCTTTTGTATAGAATGCTTTTTAGAATGAGATGAAGTCAAAAAGCAAAGAAAGAAAGGTATTGATAATGCTATCTTGGATTAGGCACTGAATTTATGGTGGTAGCAGTATCATGCTTAATGTGGAGGTTTGGTAGGATGCTACATATAATTTCGCCAAATTGTACGAGTGATAACTCTTATGCTCTATGCACATTACAGACTTCTTTTACAGAACTAGGGTACTGGTGGTAGCAGTAGCAGTACTATGTGTGCAGTTTTCAACTTACATACTATTGTTATGTGCTACTGTTCAACTTACATACTATTGTTATGTGCTACTGTGTTATTCTTGTATTTGTGCTACTGTGCTACTGTGTTATTGTTGTATTTGTTATGTGCTACTGTGCTATTGTGTTATTGTTGTTATGTGCTACTGTGTTCAATTGAAGTTTCTTTCTGCAGTTTATTGTTGTTATGTGCTACTGTGTTATTCTTGTATTTGTGCTGTTGTGTTATTGTTGTATTTGTTATGTGCTACTATGTTATTGTTGTTATGTGCTACTGTGTTCAATTGAAGTTTCTTTATGCAGTTTATTGTTGTTATGTGCTACTGTGTTAAGTTTATTGTTGTTATGTGCTACTGTGTGCAGTTTATTATTGTTATGTGCTACTGTGTGCAATTTATTTGAAGTTTCGTTCTGCAGTTTATTATTGTTATGTGCTACTGTGTGCAGTTTATTTGATGTTTATTTGTGTGCAGTTTATTTGAAGTTTATTTGTGTAGTTTATTATTGTTATGTGCTACTATGTTTAATTGAAGTTTCTTTCTGCAGTTTATTGTTGTTATGTGCTACTGTGTGCAGTTTATTATGTGCTACTGTGTGCAGTTTATTTGATGTTTATTTGTGTGCAGTTTATTTGAAGTTTCTTTATGCAGTTTATTATTGTTATGTGCTACTGTGTTTAATTGAAGTTTCTTTCTGCAGTTTATTGTTGTTATGTGCTACTGTGTTTAATTGAAGTTTATTTCTGCAGTTTATTGTTGTTATGTGCTACTGTGTAGTAGCAGAACTGGACGAGTATGAGTGCAGCGAGGGCAGTAGCAGGATTGGACAAGTGCAGTAGCAGAACTGGACGAGTATGAGTGCAGTAGCAGGATTAGGTGATGACGAGTGCAGTAGCAGAACACGAGTACAAGTGTAGTAGTAGAACTGAACAAGTATGAGTGCAGCGAGGGCAGTAGCAAAACTGGACGAGTACGAGTGCAGTAGCAGGATTGGGCGATGACGAGTGCAGTAGCAGAACTGGACGAGTATGAGTGCAGTAGCAGGATTGGACAAGTACAGTAGCAGGATTGGGCGATGACGAGTGCAGTAGCAGAACTGGACGAGTATGAGTGCAGTAGCAGGATTGGACGAGTACAGTAGCAGGATTAGATGATGAGATGAGAGTAGTAGGAGAGTGAGATTTTGTGAAGTAACATAAATGGATTATTCTCAAGGAAAAAAAAAGTAACATAAAGAATTATTCTCAGAAAAAAAAAAAAAAGTAACATAAGGGAATTAGAAGTCAAAAGAAGTAGTTAAGGGTAAAAAAGTAAATTAACTCATGGCATGTGGCAAGTGGAGAGCAGATTGTCCTTATTTGTAAGATTTGATCTTTATAAAATGATTAGAAGTTAAAAGAAGTAGTTAAGGATAAAAAAGTAAATTAACTCATGACATGTGGCAAGTGGAGAGCACATTGTCCTTATTTGTAAGATTTAGTCCTTATATGTTTAATTCAATCTTTAGATGATTTATTTGTAAAGTCATATTTTGTCAATAACTTAAATGTAATTTGTTATTTTTTTAATTCCCTCTTACCCAATACACTCTAAGGGAGTCTTCCCTAATACCCCATTAAGATTTTTTTTTTTATTTTTTTATTTTTTTTTAATACCATTTTACCCCTCACCCCTTATTTACTTAGAGAGAGAGAGAAAATAGAAGAGAGAGAAACCATAGGAGACTTCGCCGGAGCCCGTCACCGGTCGCCGGATTCCGGTCACCGGCCGCCGGATTCCGGCCAACTTTCGCCGGATTCCGGTCACCGGAATTTGTTGAAAATCTCACCGGAAAGGTTTTTTGGCCCCCAATAGACCTCTATTGCCTCCTATTGCCCCCCAATAGACGTCTATTGCCCCGATAGTCTATTGCCCCCTAATAGACGTCTATTGCCCCCCAATAGACGACTATCAGCCATGTATTGCCCCCCAATAGACGTCTATTGCCCCCCAATAGAACTTTCGGTAGCCGAAATAGGAACTAATCTTCCTAAAATTTGACAGATAAAACTTTGATTAAAGAAAAAAACGAAGAAATTATATCAATTTTAAAACGTCTATTGCCTCCCAATAGACGTCTATTGCCCCCCACAGGAATTTGCTGAAAATCTCACTGGAAATGTTTTTTTGCCCCCAATAGACATCTATTGCCCCCCAATAGACGACTATCAGTCATGTAATGCCACTCAATAGACAACTATCAGCCATGTATTGCCCCCCAATAGAGGCCTATTGCCCCTTAATAGACGTCTATTGTCCCCCAATAGAATTTTTGGTCGCCGGAATAGGAACTAATTTCCAAAAAATTAGACAAATAAAACTTTGATTAAGGAAAAAAATAAAGAGCTTACATCAATTCAAAACATCTATTGCCCCTCAATAGACATTTAACAGACCTCTATTGCCCCCCAATAGCCTTTCCGATAATTTTTTTTTCTTTTGGGCCTTTTGCCCCCATTTTTCCCACAAAAAAAAAAAGCAGAGTGAAAATGACATATCTAGCGCTCAAAGTAGATGCAGATCCCTGGAAATTACCATTATTATGATACAAACATTAACAAATTGATGTTATATTTGAATCCCGTTATTTGGGAGCTAGGCTAGCCTTAGTCCAGAGCTAGAGATACAAGCATAGAGAGGAAAAGCCGCGCATGAATTAAGAATAGAAAGCGTCGATTCAAAGATCGGGGACTGGAAACAGAGAACAAGGAGTATCTAAGAGATTCAAAATCAAAGCAAAGCCAACTGAAAAACCATAAGAATTTCTTTCAAGGCAAGAACACTGAAAATGAACCTTCAATTCTTCACCAATCACACAATAGATTCAACATCAGTTGATCAAAACCATAAGAATTTCTTTCAGGGCAAGAACTGAAAAACACATCTCCCAACAGTGAGGGATACCTTGATTGCAGAGGTGAGGACGTCGCCGACGAGATGAGTATCGGACTCGAATCCAAGCCCGATCACGACTTTCCAGTTTCGGCGGTTTTGTTTTCGGCAGCCGTGGGCGGTTCTTCTCACGGAGCTCGGTTCTCCACCTTACCACGCCGTTTTGAATCTTCTGGTGAGACTCGGTGATGTCGCTCTCCACCGTCGAGTCTATTGACGACCGCAAGATCTACTGGGAGCTGGCGAAACTCTGGCGATGCAAGATCTACTTGGAGCTGGCGAAAGCGGCGAGGACGAACCGATTCGATCGATGACATGGAGTGAAAGAAGAGATGGCCTGAATGGAGATCCGATGAGGCGGACGGAGGAGATGGCCGGAGAGAAATCGGCGGCGATGGTTGAAGACGGTGGAGAAATTGAAGACGTGTGGGGAGAGAAAGAGAGTCACGGAGAAATTGAAGACGGTGGAGAGTAGAGAGATTAGGTTTTGTAATTTCTTAATTATTTGGGGGATAAAATTGTCTTTCTGTCTTTAAATGGGTAAGTGGGAACACTAAACTCTTAGTGAGGTAAGTGGGTTAATGTTAGTCTAAATTTGTGCTTTGGGTCAAGAACCCTTTTGAATATCCAACATAAAATTAGCAATGTTAAGCGATGTGTTCGATGAACTGTTACTTAATAAATAGTTTCTATATCAAAACTAATTAGTTCTCCTTAAAAAACTCTTATCAATTTTGAATCTCCATATTTACTAAATACTAAAGAAATTCTTTAGTAATAGTGCCGGCTCAAGCCAAGCCGATGATTAAAATTACTCTTTTGCCCTCAATTTTTTTCCCCAAATTACGTCTATGCCATTCAACCTAGGTTTAAAATCCCTTAAGCATCTTTGGGCCCCTTTTTTCCTTCTCCTCGCTCTCAACTGGATTACTCTTGAGGTTTTGGAATTCAGTGAATTCACTGTTCTAGAGCCTAGGGTGAGGCTGATGAGAGAGAGGGAAGGGTGGTGATGTTGGGCATGCCCAATTCTCAGAGCTTTCCATCATGAGTTTCTTTAATTTATGACTGAAGATAATAATCTACGATTTTTATAGAGTCGTTGATCTCTGGTTTTGAATGGAACCATATCCGGAGAGCTAAACCAATCCTTCGTGATGAATAATGCAAAATGAAAAACAGTGTGATAGATGATCTATGATATTTGGTTGTTATCTTGCGCAGTGGCAGATACATGGTGCAAATTTGGGGTAGATTAAACTAAGATCTTATAACCACTGCAAGTGGCCTACTGGTTCTTGCCTCGTTGGGTGTGCTCCCCAACCTAGGTTCGAACCCCGAAGCTGTCAAAGTGGCGAGACACTGTGCCGCAATGCACAGTTGGAGCATTTCACATGCGCCGAAGGGGTTTATCTTGGGTCTAGGAAGCATTTGGGTTCCCCTTGACAAAGTCAAAAAAAAAAAAAAAAAAAAGAAGATCTTATAAGATTTTTTGTTTTTTTTTTGATAATGTTTCTCAAAATTTTAAGATTAGATTTGAGAATAATTTTTTTTTTAAATACTAAGGCCCCGTTTGGTTGGCCGGAATGTCGAAACATAAAAAGGATTTATTTTCCTTTCCAAACTGATATGGAATGGAATAGGTTTTGGAATTTCCATGTGGGTGTTTGGAACATATTGGAAATTAGATTCTGGAATTAATTTTTCCATTCCTATCGTAGTGTTTGGTAAGTCATAAGAATGAAATAGAAAATTGTAATTTCTAATAACACCCTTTTACTAATTTAAAGTACAAATATAACATCAAAACAAAAAAAACCACAGAAATTGCTTACGTCTATCATATTGTATATAGGGACTTGACCCAATTGTAGATGATTCATGTTATATAAACATAATGGTGTTTCTAATCTTGTAATCAAATGAACGTCAAACTCAAATGATAAAGAACAAAAAAAATAGGTACAATTATTCCAGATGAACAGATAAAATAGAGAGAAGATCGACCTTTGAACTCACTTTTCACCAGACACAAGAACCAATAAGAACTCATATTCACTGAAACAAGTATTCTATCATTCGTAATCCAATAACAATCCCACAAAATTGATCGAAACATACATAAAACAATAGATAATCATAAATGAAAAACTTGTATCTTGTTTGCTCAGATCTGAAGAAGAAGATAATCATATTCTTGATGTATCATCTTTTTCCTTCAGGAGCAGAAGAAAGGAATTCGAAGAGAATATATTAAAAAATAAAAAATAACAAAAATAATTCTGTAGAAGATTACCTTTGTTAGTAGAAGACTTCGACAAATTGCTTAAAGAAGACGACGGCAGTTGTAGGAAGAAGAAGGGTTATGCGATATCTTATATGTTGATCCAATAGTGGGAACTATGATCCCGAAAAGAATAATGGCGGGGGGATTTAATTTTTTTAGAGGGGCAATTTATGTAATTTTGCCTTTGACAGGGAGAAATGGAATTAGAATACCACCCCTAACTAGGTAATTCAATTCAGGCTTTATGAGGGAGTCAATTTCCAGTCAAATCTCATTTTTTATTTCCTTTCCAATCTCTATTTACAACCAAACAACACATCTGAATGGAAAATGAAATTAATTCCCATTCCATACCATGATTTCCTGCCATCCAAACGGGGCCTAATAGAAAATGTTGTAACTACATAAAAAAAAAAGGAGAAGAAAACGTGGAAAGAGAACAAAAAAAAAAAAAAAAAAGCCTTTAAGGGAAGAAATTTTTAAGAAATACTAATAAAAAATATTGTAACAAAAGAGGAAAAAAAAGGAATATAAAAATAAGGGAAAAGAAATGGGGAAAGAGCAAGGAAAAACAAAGAAGAAAAAAATGGTTCAAACCATGGACAGACTTGTAAGAAAGAGCTGAATGCACAAATGCACACTGTTTTGCCAACTGAATAACCGAGATTGGATTCTTGAAAAGTTAGCACCTATAACATATAAAGTAGTGAGGTGATTTTAGGTTGGGCTACAAACCAACCAGACCTTCAAGTGAAATGGGGAAAGAGCAAGGGGTAAAAAAAAGGAACAAAAGAAAAAAAAAGGTTTCAAACCATGGACAGACTTGTAAGAAAGAGCTGAATGCACAAATGCACACTGCTTTGCCAACTGAATAACCAAGATTGGATTCTTGAAAAGTTAGCACCTATAACATATAAAGTAGTGAGGTGATTTTAGGTTGGGCTACAAACCAACTAGACATTCAAGTGGATCCTCCATTGATCTTGCAATACCATATATGGTTTCAAAGTTAACAAATTTGCTTCTTTAAATTTTTAAAATTAACCACTTGCTAACCTAGATTTTCAAAATTCATCAAATGCTTGGACAGAGAAATGAACAAATTAATAGGTAGTACATTGGCTTGAAAACATAAGGTAGCAACTTGGCAGAAATAATACTGAGGGTAATGAATTGGCTAATTGTGAAAAGCTAGGATAACAAATTGGTTGAAATAAAAATTAAGGTAGCAAATTGGTTGAAATAAAAATTAAGATAGCAAATTGACACTAAGGTGAAACTTAAGGTAGCAAATTGACTATTAAGCCTTTTAGTTTCAATCATGGTTACTGAGCTTAATGCCTGATTTTGGGCTTTATCTCTAAACTAATGTGGTATTGCTCGTCGTAGATTGCCGAAAGTTGCGGGAACTAAAGCTGACTGAGCTCCATGAGTCAGTCACGACTGAGCTCTTTTTGGTCTGAGCTATAAATGGGAAACAGTCTAAAGTTAGGTCATCTGATCGTTGGATTGCTTTGGCCTTTATGTTTTCAGCTGTTTCTTTCTTGTATGTTGATTTCTCTGGTCTTGCTTGTTCTGGCAGATGACCATGTGAATCATGCTTTGCAGATTTCGTTTGTATTGGGCTGTGTCCCTTGTACTGTTGTTTGGCTTTGAGCCTTGTTAATTGATGCTACCCTTCGACCAAAAAATAATAATAACAAGATGTCATGCATGCGCAGGAATACGAATGTTTTTGTAGTTGCAGGAATACGAGTGTTTTTGCTAGCTAGCTATTTCGAGTGGGATGCTCAAGTCTGTTAGAGTAAATATCAGATTTTTGATTGTTCACGTGTGACATCTTTATATTAGTTGGTCAAATCAATTACATTCAGTCTCACTCAAGACTTTGTGACTGGCTAACTCCTTTTGTTCAAAAATTAATAGGATAGGAATCGATACTTTGTCTGGATGTTGATGAGACAATATGCCCAAAATGCTAGCTTCTGAGAATTTCCGGCCCAAAAAGGTTATCGGAGTTCACCTCATTTTAGGTAGTACTCCAAAATGCCATACACCCTATAACATTTGAATACAGAAACAGGACATGCTATGAACATTGTGAGCAATCCATAGTCCATACAAGTTGAGTCTAATTTATCTGCGACCAAAGACGCTTCAATCTTTTACATGAACCACTGTCATATTTCAATCAATGGCGAACCACTAATTCCACAGCCGTGACCCGAAAAGATCCATATGTATCCTGCACTCATAGCTCTGACTTCAAGAACTATTCTTTCATCCATGGTTTCAGTCTCCAGTGCATGTTCATCCTTTTCGTTTCGTCGTCATTTGTGGAAAAGAAATTATGATTTATTTTTACGTGTTGATGATTTTTAAGGGTGTGAGTGCATGGTATCTGTGTTTGTTAATAACACACTACTTACCCATTGGTGTTTCGAATATAAAAAAGCAGATCCCAATAACAATGTAGCAGAGAATAAGAACCAACCCTTTCACATAATGGGAAGTTCCATCCTGTAGAACAAAAGGAATTTGATTTAGAAGACTCCCAATAAATAGGAAGTTATGGATGTATGTAATATGAATGTGAAGATTACCTGCAAAGCAATGGATGTGGTTATCACTGCTAGAGCAAGAGACACCGTCTCGATGAGATTGAAGTTAATATCCATGTTTATGCCCATTATCCAAGCAACAACAACGCACGATGGCACCTAATCAGTGACAATTAACAGAATATTTTAAGTTAGACTCTCATAATGTTAGCTTAGGAAGTCAACAAAGCTTCAAGAACTCATGAAGTTCTAGCTTCGATTATGAATTCTCACCACGAACATAGCGATCTGAGTTGAAGATCCCAAAGAGACTCCTAAAGATATATCCTGCAATCACAAATCATGTAGATTTTAGTCATTTTACAGATGCAAAGAATTGGACTTTCCAATTTGCCATTTTATTGAAAAGGGGAAAGGAAACCTGAATTTATTTTTAGGGTTAAGTTGCTATATGTTTAGTTTTACTCACCAACTTGTTTTTTAGAGCAAATATGATTGAACCTGCATGCTCTGCTGCATTTCCAAGAATTGGAACCAAGATGAGGCTGAGGAAGCTCACAGACAAACCCCAAGATTTTGATGCATCCTAAAACAATTAGGAATTTCAGTGCATTTTAAAGTGGTAATGCACATTATATAAAATAGTGGGAATTACCTCAATTGTGCTAACCACATACTCAGACAACCAAGCTGTTGTGATTGTAACAACAAATAACCAAACAAATCCACTCCAGAAACCTACTACAGCCACATCATCATCCTCATCATCATTTGACTCCTGATCATCAGTTGCATATTTTATCAATTCATTTAAACAAAAACTCTAATGATAGTTCTGCGAGAATATATATAGCACAATTTTACGTCCTCATTGGTCAGTGGTGATTCACAATGTTATCCCAGCCTTGTAGTCGAAAAATTCCTAAGTACACCTTTGGGGTGAGTGCCGTCACCAGCTTTAATCAGCAACCTTAATTCTGTCAAACTTCCATCAAAATGGGCTCTTGACATCTTACGTGCATTTTGACGAAATTAAGGATTTGGACTAAGATCGATTAGCAGGGGCACTCATATCCCACGTGTATTACGGGAATTCTTTTACCATATAGCTAGGTAACAATGTGAATCACCCCCCACAAGGGGTATATAACCCATGTTCTTAGCTTTGTTTTTTTTCCTTTATTTACTTCCTGCATAAGTTACATCCTATACTAAGAGGGTGAAATCAAGAAAGCACATCAGAAAGTCAGCATTGCAAACTGAAGTTGAGGGATAATTACTTCGAGTGATTCGAAAAATGTGCGGTGAGTCCATAACTGGAAGAACAGGTATGTAGCATATGAAAGCAGCATGATGATACTAAGGGCCCTTGATAGCTCGAGTATTTGGACTTCTTTACCAGTGGAGTCCCCGGCATATTGAAGCAACATAGGCAGCATATGACAGAATGCACCTAGCATTAGAAGGAGCGAGTTCACATGGGCCTGCCTCTGTGAATTAAATAGAATTAAAATACCGAAATTTATATGAATTTTGCTAGTTGGGTATTCCAGATTGTGATGAGATCTTACTCTTTCGAATTTTTGCTCACTTCTTAGGTTGGCAAGGCCACCACAGAAAAGTGATGTCCCGAGGACTAAAAGAAGATTTGAAAGAACTGATCCCAAGAGAGAGTACTTGAGCAATCGCAATTTGTTTTGACTTAGAGCTGAAATTGCGATAATTAGCTCTGTGGCATTTCCAAATGTTGCATTTAGAAGCCCTCCAACTGCAAAAGAAAAATAAAAATAAAAAAAATAAAAAATCTCGAATTGAAATCGAGTTAGTGACAGTTTTAAACTCAATTCAAACCAAAAAAATGTAATAGGGGGAAATGAATTTTTAGGTACCTGTTGGACCAGTGTAGTATGCTACTTGTCTGCAATGTGAAATACAAAATGCCAGTGGAAATGGATTAACTAAAAGAAATTGTGTACATCAGCATTTGAAGATTATTGTTGATAAGAATTTGTAGTATGACATACTCTGTGAGAAAGCTGACTCGCTCAGCAAGTAAGGTTAATCCAAGCAAACTCATAGAAAAAACCCAGGCCTGTCAAAATGAGAGAGAAAATAGTTGGAAGGACTACTTTTCAGGGTGTAACTAGAGATTAGAAGTGATTCTTGACACTTATTCAATGTTAATCTTGTTGATATGATAGGGCTCTTATTGGACCGAGTTTTTTTTTTAACTATCAAAAGCGCTTTTAGCAATGTTCGACGAAAATAGTTTGTAGTGCTTTCAGAAGTACAGATGACATTTTCTCAGGAAGCACCTCACAAAGTCACAAATGCTCCCAAGTGCTTTAGAAGAAACGATTGATTTCGATCTTATAAAAATTATGCTCTTCTAACAACAAAAGCGCTTCCAACAAAATTGCTATTGAACAAATGTGCTTCCTAGTATAGATTCTATGAATCCTCAATCCTTGCATTTAGCGATCTATATAACAGTATATGTCATTATCTCCATACCAACCAAGTTTGCCATAAAGAAATTTCTGAATTCTAAGCATACAAAGTTAACAAGCACTGACCTTTCCAAAGCCACAGTAGACAGCAACAAAGGATAGAGGAATGGTGGGAAGGAGTACCGAAAGCTTGGTCCCCAAAAGAACAACCTGAAAATTGATGAGTACCTTCCTAACCTTCCCATTTTGCACACTAATAGGTAGTAGTGTAGGAACCGACTTGTTTTGCAGCGAAGAAGATGACAATTGTCTAGCAGTCATGCCATGGTGAACCTCCTCCTCGTTACTACTCGTGCTCTTCAAGTTGCCATTTTCCAAGAGGTGTTCTTTGTTCGAATCCATGTTGTAAGTTGGTGCCACAAACAAAACTGGAATAGAGCAACTGAACAGAGAAGAATCAATTTTCTGTTTAGTATAGACGTATAGGTTCAAGTTTTGGTTGAGAGGCTAATTTAGGTCTGTAATATACAGTTATCAGTAACTGTGAGAATTCATTGGAATGGACCTAATGGTTCCCCATGTGTATGACATTAGCACTGACATATCTGCCATAACATTTAGCTGAGATAACTGTGGTTTGGTGAATGATGCATGCTAAAGTGCAAAAGTTCTATTATAATCTGGAGTATGACATACTCTAGTGTGCGGTAAAAGAATTTGAAATAGAATATATATATATTAGGATAGAAATGGACATCTGGGAATTTCAAATATGCAGAAGGTAATCTGTGTAACACAATTATTGGAAATGTTTATTATGTAGGTCATCTTTCAAGTATCATCCATGTGAAAAATTACCCAAATCAATCGTTTAATCATCATATGTACCATCAATAATATCTTGGTTTTAGGGAAAGATTAATTGTAGAAATTTCAATATGACCAAACCATTTCCGATTGGCTGATCTTTTTTGGATGACAATATTTGCAGAAAGACGTAAAAATGAACAGTTGCGAACTTATGTGGTTAATCTTCAATAAATGCAGAGAAGATGTACCTATCATGCGGTGCATTTTATACCAATTCTGACCAACACTAATAGCTCTCCTATTTACTGAATTGCAATTCAGCAATGTCTTTGAAGATTTTACTGGGTTTGATTAGAAATGCCAAAGAAGTAAAAACATACAAATGACAAAGACAAGCCACCAACTCGGATGAGTCGGATCCATGGATTTAATATGTTGTCTCCTTTTCTGGTACATCATGTTAACTACTAATCCAATGAGTAAAATGATGAAGTTGGTTGAAAAAATAAAAAATAACAGCACTGTAAAGAAAATCGAAAAAGAAAAAACCAATCGTTGATCAACTAACCTTCTACTTAAGTGAATCACATGCAATATCTGGAAGAATTATTCGGGCCTTCTTCCCTGCAGAGATGAATAATTGCTTTTGGGATCATTAACCATTAAAATCACTTCCACCATGATCTCTGTATTTTTGGCTTCAGTCCTGTATTTGTTTATTTCATTTTTATGGGAAGGACTTAATGGGAATTAACATTAATAAAGATTTTGGGTGCTACAATATCGTTTTGACTTTTGATAGGGATTACCATCCATCCGAGTATTACATGGATATAATTGTAAAACCATTCAGCAACTAAATCATCCCCCAGAAATTTGTTGCAAATTAAATCTTACACATGCTAAATAGTAAATACAATTGTGCTCAACAATACAAAACCATTTTCAAGACTAGTTCTTTCAGTTCATATTCCTAATTCCAATGTGCAAATTGCAGATCGCTCAAAGACATCAGCCACTAAAGAAAAGAATGGTGGGCATGCCAATACAAGATGGTTAATTCTAAGTAAAGCTTCTAAGAATTCACTATTTGGTCGCCGTTTGTAGTACTTTCTCTAGGTTTGATGCAATACACCCGGGAGCCCAGATGCATTACTTCAAGACCAGCATCCTCACACCCTGTGAAGAACAGTGATTCGTCCTCTTTTCCAATTCTTCGTCTCCAACTCATCAGAAATGACGGCCGAGGTAAACTGAAAGATTGTCCTGTGAGCAAGAAGTAAATAAAAATTAGCATAGATTTAGGCATCTACTATGTAAATCGATAGAATTTTCCACCACAGTAATACCAGTTGGCTCGTCCTTGGGTCGAGGCTGTGATTCATTCTCCTTTGGCTTGTAAGATGTGAGGAGAAACGAAAGACTTTTTATCAAATTTGGATACTGTTTCACATCTGCAAGCAACCAAGAAATATGAACAGTTTGCATATTGTTTCTGAGAAAAAATGAATTGAATCATGGCGGTAAGAAACTTACACAATAAGATATCACTCGCAATAATTAGGTCCCAGTCTGGATCCCTATTAGGGAAGCTGTCACCCCAGGTATCTGGAAAAAAAAAAAAGTATGTTCATGAATTTAACAAAATCCTATCCACAATATTTAAAAAACAAAATGAATCAATTAGAATGCCAATACAATTTCAGTCTTGCGCACATCAAATCAAAGTCGATCCAACACAAAAACAAAATGCAAGAATGAACAGAAGTTTGAATGGCATGAAACTACAAACAAACAATGATCCACATTTGCACAGTACGGGGGTGAACAAAAAAAAAGCACCAGTATCAGAATGGCCGGGAAGACCTTAGCAGATGATATTTTTGAATTCCTTTTTATGATGTGAAATTTTTTTCCAACAATTCAGAACAATGAAAGTTCAAACCAAAATAGAATATCCAATGACATTCAGTTTAGGCAGTTGGAACCCCAAAATTTAGCATCTGCAATAGTTAAGACTTAAATGTCAGAACTCACGCTTTATATGAGGGAGAGCAGGTGCAATTCCATTTACCCTGCAGTTGTAAGCTATATTCTCTTCAATTTCTTGATCATTATAGTCTGATGTAGTGATGTCAAGATTACACAATCTTTGTAGGAAAATGGCCAAAGCACCAGTACCACTGCCAGTAAGTAAATTAACATCAGCAAAATTGACTAATAAACTACCAAACTCAAAATATATTCCAAGCAGTTTAATTACTGACAAATTGAACAGTCATATATATGGTATAATATGAATGAAGAACATCCGATGGAAAAGCAAAACCTATGAGTTAGATTCAATTCATCACTGTGAATTCGACATGTGATGTTTTATCACAGTTTAAAGCCACAGGATTTGAACATTTAATTAGAAAAGAAGTAGAAAACAGAAAACAGTAATGTTACACTCTGTATCTAGGGTTCATGAGAAGACATTGCATACATCTTTGCACAGGTTTTCCTCAGAAATCAGTCCAACTACCAGCAGGTAAACAAAACTTCATCTTACAAAGAACAAAATGAAGGTATACCATATATTTAAAAAGATAGTATTAACATAATGCAATTATTACTTGGGAGCCCTGAGGTCAAAGAAGAGAAAAAATAATGCATTCAAGTATTATTGTCCATGCCTGGCCAGGAGTGTGATGATTCCACTAACAAATGGATGTCAAAGCTTTGAGAAATACCTGCCCAGTTCAATACAATGCCGTCCCTCAATCAATGGCCTGTTTTGAATTAACCATTCTGCAAATGCAAATGTCCCCGGCCAGAGTAAATTGGCATTCAGCTGATGAAATGAAAATTCTCGAACGATCAACTCCTGGAACAAGCCAAGATTCACATATTTATTTCAATAATTTGAGATTCAAACTCTAGAGGCCAAGGAATAACAAAGACCAGGCGAAATACACTGAAAAATAGAAATCAAATACAGAATTTTTAAGTGCCACAACCTTCTAAGAAATACTCAGGAAGAACGAAAAAAACCCAGGGGGAAAAGGTCAAAATAACTCTTGTAGAAGAGCTGCTGCTACTATGTAAGTAAATGCATCACTAAGTATCCAATTAAATACAGTTGAATACATACATGCTCGTCTATATATTTGATTCCTCCATTAAACACCAGATAAGTATGAAGTTAAAGTTGGTTTCTAAACAAGAATAGAACATGTAAACTCATCACAAATTTGCAAATTTCATTGCACAGCTTCCACATTCTGTCACTACCAAAGCTCAAATGTACTATATTATTCCTAAACAGCTCATGAAAAGCATTTGCTTGTCACCAGCCATAGAAATTTAAAGTGGAAACTCACACATTCCAGCATTCAAGCTCAAAACTTTCAATAGGGAAAGATCAACTCTGACATTATAAATATCAATACAAGTTTACAAATGGACCTATGAAAGTCAAAATTACGTTTCTGGGTGTTGACCTGATAAAAAAAAAGAATAGATATTTACCATTCCAGGAAACTGATGCTTCCTCTCTACGAAGCTTTGCTGGGTCTCTGTGTTTTCCTCACCTGCAAATAACAACACCCACCCAGTAAGTCAAAATTTCACTAAAATTGAGAGTTGGTTAGAGAAACAGAGAGAGAGTGTATGTATGTAACCACTGGAAGAGTCGTCGTCGTTGGCAAAAAGGGAAGATGGGGAAAAGAGAGCTATGTCCATCTTTGCTTCTTCTTCTTCTGCTCAGAAATCAAACCCAGAAGGAATTACTTAACAATGGAGAACACAAAGGGGGAGAATATTAAGCCCAACATAGGCAACGATGGCCCATAAAGCCCACCAAAAGAGATGTACAATGGGCAAAGCAAGGACCAGCCCACAGTGTTTTTTTCTTTCTTTTTGATAATTTTTTTTAATTTCTAAATTTGTTTTATAAAATGAATATATGATCATTTTGTTTTCAAAGTTTTATTTAACATGATTGGAGAAACATCCTGGGAAATAATAATTTTTTGGAGTATAGGAGAAGTGCCGGAGTAGGGTTTTGTAGCAATTGTCCAAATGTTTGCAAAGGGTAAGGAAAAAAAGAAGAGGCGCTGTGAATTTCTGTTTAAATTATGGCTCTATATATATGGAGGCAAATTGTTTGGCTAGTTCTCGTTTCAGAAGTGACCAGGATGGTTTATTATCTGGATTTTGGGGATGGGATGCGGGACTAGAGAGCAAATTTGGCCTATATTCATGTCCAAGAGACCAAGACATCATTTTCTTCTAATTTAGAAAATGATGGCTCAATCATTTTTCTTTCCGGATTTGGGTACACTTAGCCCAGATTACATTGTCATGGTTGAAGATTATGGAATCTGATATGTTTTTCAACTTTCATGGTGTTATTTCAACTAGCTTGCAAACATATGCTCTGCATGTATAAGAAAATTTCTCAATTTTTTTTTTTGATTAAGGAATAATTCATTCATATGCAAAGAACTACAATAAGGAGTATATAGTAGCCTCATTAAACCTTCCATAAATCAGATAGGAAGAGTACCACACTCCATTTTATCAATACTCAAGTACTTGACTCATAAACTAAAACTGAGGAGAGCCACTGTGGCTCAATCAACCACCAATAGGTAGGGAAAGGCAAAGATAAAGCCTCCCTTGCTACCTGATGTGCAGCGTTATTACAAACTCTGGGAACATGGCCCCAACTATAGGACTGAAAGGAACTTAAGAGAGTCTTTGCTTCATCTACCAAAGCACCATCAATGCTAAAGTCTTCCGGAGTAGAGTCCACGGCCGATATCACATTCTGAGCATCACCTTCAATTAGAAAGAAAAGAAATAGTAAAAATTATTTTAAAAAAAATACAAAATGTTAGGAAATTATATGATAGTGGATAGTTATTTGCAGGGAAGGTGTATTATACTTTTATCTCTTTTAATTTCGAATTTTGATTTTGTGATTTACCATATTACTCCTTCAATATTAGAATTAAATTAAAATTAACATATGATTGAAAGATTATTAGGTATTTTTACACTCACTTTGGCTAACAAAGGGATCTGTTAAATATATAGATAATAAAAAAACTGAAAAAAAAATTGTGTTTGCATCTTCCAACTGAGTAATAATATGTTTATTATGTCGTTGAGTGGTCGATTACAATATCGAATAAAATTGTGTCGTTGAATGGTCGATTATAATATCAAATAAAGTAGTAATGAAACAATAGGGAATCTAAAAAGTGAAAGGGTTTTACTTCAAGTTGGCATTTTTTCCATTGGGTAATACCCGCGGGTAATACACCCACCCAGCAACTAAAATGGGTACTACCCATGATACCCATACCCGGTTTAATTTTTCGCGGGTATTTCCATACCCACCCATCGGGTAAATGGGTACCCATCTACCCATCTACTTTCTTTAATTTTTTCCCAGAAAAAAAAAAAAAAAAAAAAAAAAACCTCTACTCTCTTTCTCTGGGAAAACCGACGTCAGTTCCTTCAGTTCTTCATCTCAATCCTAATTCCTAACCTCATTCACCCAAAAAGCTTGAAGAGGACGAAGCAAGCTTCACCATCGGAGACGAGAACAAGCACGACAAGCCTCCCATCGCCGGCTTCTGTGACGTTGACGGCGTTGAAGCTGTAGATGATGAAGATCGGGATCTCAATTCGAAATCAAAGGAGGAAGGAAGAGCGCTGTCCATCAACGACGGAACTCAGGAGCTCAATTCGAAATTAAGGGAGGAAGGAAGGGACCTGTTGTACTGGTAATCAAATTTGAGAAGATGAAGATCTGAAATTGGTTATTGATAATCTAATTTGAGAAGATGAAAATTTGGGATTGATAGCCAGACGTGAAAAAGTTTCTTTCTTTTTCATTTTTTCATCTTTTTTTTTTTTTTTAATCATGAACTTAATTCTGTACTATAGAATCTGTAGGAAGTTTTGATTAAAAAAATATAATAATAAAAATAAATATGTAGGAAGTTTTGATAAAAATAAAAATAAAAAAAATTTTGAATAAGTTTTATGGATATGGGTACCCGCGGAAATACCCATACCCGAGCGGGTTATCTAACACCCATTACTCATTTACCCATGGGTAATCTACTGGTACTTATACCCAAATATTTTTACCCAAATGGAGCGGGTACCCATGATTACCCATACCCATGGGTTTTTATGCCATCCCTAGTTTTACTCATGTGATTGGTGTGATTTGGATTCCTGGCTTTGATTTTTTTAATGTGATTGATGCATTTGAACTTTTGAAGGTTGGCCTTTTGCGGTGGTGATAGGGTAGTGAAGTTGGGAGAGACTGGCCTTTTTGAGGAATGCTAGGCTATTTCTCTCTCTTCTATAAAGATACGAGGGAACATAGTGAACATAGTGGCAGGATGAAACTGAGTGTCGTCGGATCTCTTCGCCGGCGGCAACATAGTGGGAAAACTGCGTTTGTGATAATTATGCTTCGTTGTAATCGAGTTATCTTTCCGGTATGTCACCGTTATGTCAAAGCAAATGGATTAGCCAATAATACACTCTTTGCTAATTGGTGCTTGTTTGAATACATGTATTTTGTAGAGACTCCAGATATCATTTCAGGACGTACTTTAGATGCTTATTGTAATCAGGGGTTTAGACTCAATGTCCCCCCCCTTGTATTCTGCAGTTTCATCACTTTTATAAATAGAGGCTTGAGGGCAGCGGCACCCCCTTCTTTCAAAAAAAATAAAATAAATAAAGATACGAGTGAACTGAAAAATAGCTCAAGGGCTATAGATGGAGAAAAAAAAAATTAAAAACAACTTTAACTGTTGTGTAATTTAACAGTAAAAACTATAAGAAGTTAACACGTGTCGGATTGTGACTCACACACACTCATCTTAAGTGTGAGCCTAGCACTTCCCTTTTTCTTCTGTCTCGCACCAAACAAGACGTAGAACGTGTACGATGTTCTTGACTTCTTGTAGTTGTAAAGTGTGAAAGAATTTAACACAAACCGCCCAGTGCTTAGTCGTTACGAAACAGAAAGGGCCTATATATTACGTTACGAACCAGAGAGGGCCTACATATTACGTTAGTCCTTGCCTCGTCAGAACTGAAACAACCAGAGAATCCATGCCAGTAACACCTCCAGGGTAATCACAGAGAAAGAGAGAGAGAGAGGGATGGTGGGACCTTCAAGACCTCAGTTTGTGCTGTTTGGCTCCTCCATCGTTCAGTACAGTTTCAGCAATGGAGGCTGGGGTGCCATTCTTGCAGACTTGTATTCTCGTAAGGTACTGGTTTCTCTGTTTCTCACTTATTCTTATTCATGTCATTAATAAAAGCTAATTCCTCATGCATGGTTGATCAATTTCCTCGACTTGTTAAGTTCTGGGCTTCCATGGAATAGGTTGGATTGGGAATTCTTGATCATCAATGAATATTATTTCCTTCTGTTTATTTATTTGTTATTTATTTTGTGTATTTTTGTGTTGTTTAATAAGGAAAATTAAGATTTCTTGTCAAACATATTTTAACTATTAAGGCTGATCAGAACTAATCAACATGATTAGTTCATACACATGGGTACGGTGATTACCATAATTTCTCGGTGGTGGGTTCCATGTTCCTTGATCAATCTCTTTCAACTTTATTCATGCATATGCTCTTCTTATCTTGCATAGTTGCATGCATCTTGTTATCTCTGTTTGGCCATGTATAAATTGCTCACTGATTGATTGATGTAAGCTCGTTATGTTTAAATTTTATTAATTGTGTTTTGCTTCCAACAATCAAAACTGCTGCCGAGTTTTGTTTGTGTTTCTATGGGGTGAAAAAGATAATAGTTGATATAACACGTTATGGTTGTTAGTTTGATATACATTGTTTGGTGTGAATTCATTGTATTCGATCGAGAGTCTTGTTTATTGCTTTGCAGATGTAATAATGTATAAGAAGAGTACATTCTTGGAGTCTTGGTTAAGTCTCTGTCTCTTTAAGGTTTGGGGACCGGTTGTTCTTTGCGAAGTCAGGTAGCTAGATTGGATTTGGAGATGAAGTAAATAAGTCGGGATCAATTCTTTTGTAATAACTTATCACTTATTATTAGATTAAACCTGTATAAGAGTATGGGAATGTAGCTAGGATCTAAATTATAATAGAGAAGCAAATGACCACCATTATATATTGGGAGAATTTTTGTTAGTGGGAACACCAAACACACCATACTGGTTTTATTCCACTACAACCTAACAAGCACTAAAGAACCAATTAAAGAAGGAAAGGTTAGAGGACTATAGATGAAAAGTTGGGTCTGGGTGTTTCTACAAGTAGTTTAATCTTCTGGGTAGTGGTTGCTTTACTTCTGTTTCCATCGATCACGATGAGCCACCTAGTAAAGCTCATTTGTCTCTTTCTTAAAGAAACATTGCTTATCTAAGATTCTAAGAACAATAGTCAACATGTGTATGCAGGATTTGGGTCGTAATATATATGATGGTTCCTTTTAAGATGTGAAAAGTTGCGTCATATGTTAAAAGACCATTATACAACTTCCTTCCCCAATTCAAATTTTACCTTACCCTCAAGGATCTACTCACCATGGGTGAGTTTTACTCTTAATTTTCTTTTATCCATCTTTCAAACAACATACTTCTAGGGTGTAATGGTAACACCGATCCCTTTGTGCCTTTGTGGTTCTTCTTGTGTTAACCTAGAGGATGATATTGATGTCCACTATATGTTAATTTGAAGTTAAACATGCTTAAGTTTTTATGTAAATTGCATCTTGTGTGAATAGGCTGATATACTTCTTCGAGGATACGCTGGTTGGAACTCGAGGCGTGCTCTAAAGGTTTTAGAGCAGGTTTTTCCGAAGGTATTCTGTACTTACTGAATTCAGACTCGGGTTCAAGAACTTTATACCATGTAATTAGTGACTGCAAGTTGAGTAGGAAATGCTTCCTGATATTTTGTGTAGTTTGTTGCTGATGTTGTGTAACTGTGTTTTGACATAGGATGCAACTATTCAGCCATCATTGGTGATAGTCTATTTCGGTGGTAATGATTCAATGCGCCCTAATCCACTAGGCCTAGGCCCTCATGTACCTCTTTCTGAATATGTAGAAAATATGAGGAAGATTGCTACTCATTTACAGAGCCTTTCAGAGAAAACTCGCATTATCTTTCTCTCTGCTCCTCCTGTCAACGAGGAACAAATTCGTGAGCATTTAAGGTACTTAGTTATGATAAAAATATTGTGTTAGGTTTCTTCGTTTCCTTCTTCAGAGTTCTAAGAGCTTTTTTTTCCCCCTTCCATTTCTCCATTTTCAAAATGAGAACCAGTGGCATAATTGGGGAGCTGAATCGAACAAACAAGCTATGCAAAATATATTCAGATGCTTGTTTAGAGCTGTGCAGAGAGATGGATATCAAGGCTGTTGATCTCTTCACTTCAATTCAGAAGAGAAAAGACTGGGAAACTACTTGCTTTACGTAAGTTCGATTTCATATAAAAGCTCATGTTTCCATTAACTGAATATTAATCACTGGTTCAATGTATAATATTCTTGGTGCAGTGATGGAGTCCATTTTTCATCTGAGGGGAGCAAGATTGTGGCGGAGGAGATATTAAAGGTCCTTAAAGAGGCGAACTGGGAAAGCAGCCTGCATTGGACGTCATTGGCAACGGAATTCGGAGAGGATTCCCCTTATGATCCCGTCGGTATTGATGGAAAAACTATGAATGTCTCAGAGGATGGCGTTGCGAGACTTATGCAGTGGGGAATAAGCAACGGGTATTAAGATTTAGACCATACATTTCCATAGCTTGTGTATGTACTTGGTAACATCTCTCACCAATGATCAAACTCATCCGTTCTCCGATTGGTTGAGAACAATCCTTATGCACGTTTACCTTAACTAGTTGCAATGAACGAATCATCACTTTATGTCTTGACCAAATGAGGATAGTATCTCATAATAGATAATTGAAGTGTATGTTGTAAGTTGCCATTGAAAAGTCAATAAAGCTCGATATTGTTGAGTCATTCATATGCATTGAAAATAAAAATGGATAGTTTCAGTAGATATCCACTTTCACAAAATATATATTTCCAATATGGGACTTGAGCAACCTTCTTCAAGTAATTAAAATTAAATTAACAAGGAGCTGTAAAAACAAACCTACCTCAGTCCTTACCCGTTACAACGAATGGTCTATCTTATATGTTGGTTTATGCTAGCTTTGCTGATAGGTTGGTTTATTCTAGCTATTGTCAGTACTGCAAGAAACAAAAAAATCCAATAACAGCTAGCTAGCTAGAGTCGGTAAGATATATAGAGCCTGGACTCTTTTAGCTAGAGGGAGAGATGGTCGGACCAATAAGACCTCAGTTTGTGCTGTTTGGTTCGTCCATCGTCCAGTTCAGTTTCAGCAATGGAGGTTGGGGCGCCATCCTTGCTGACTTATATTCTCGTAAGGTATATATACTACTTCTTGGTTATTAATTCTTCATCATCGAACTTGATCTAGTAATAGTTAATTGATTCCTAACAACTGTTTGATCAATTTCCTCAACTTCTTCTTGGGCTTCTAAGGGAAAAATTGGCTATATGATATGGAATTCTTGTTGATCAATAAGTATGATAAACACTTATTTTTGTGTTGTTTTGTGAGGAAGATCAACATTTTTTGGCAAAGATCAGCTTTCATGCTTGTTGATAAGTTCATAGTTCATACTAAATCATACATGAGCAATCAATCTAATTTTAGTGGTGGGTTCCATGTTTCTTGATCAATCTCTCTCAACTTTATTCATGCATAAATTTTTGATCTTACATGCATGATCTTGTTATCTCTTTTTTCGCCAATTATAGCCCACTCATAGAAGAACCAGCTGAAATTTTCCTTTTTATGGTTAATAATTCCATTTTTTTTTGGCAATATTTCCAGCCATCAAAAAAAAAAAAAACTGCTGAGTTTTATTTATGCTCCTATAGTGAAAATGATAATAATATTAGTTCTGTTTTTCTAAGTACAACTTTGATATGCATTTGTACATTTAAGCTTTTAAAATCAATCATTTTTTATCCATTTAAACTTAAAAGAGGTTTTTTTCTTCTCTTCTTTGCAATTACGCCTCACCTTCTATCTATTTGTGTTTCCACTATGGATAAAGTTGACATACATTGTTGGTACTTGGTAATTTCTCCTACAGTTGAAGCTTAAACTTTTGAGGCTAATGGTTGCTCTTTGAGATGACGAAGTTGAATTGGAATTTGGGGGTGAAAATGGTCTGAATCTAGATTAAATGCTAATATTATTCCACTAAACATATAAGCAAGAGAGAAAGTGAATGAAAGCTAGGATCTGACTTTTAATAGAGAAGACAACCACTATTGAAAGACTTTTTAATAATGCACGACACTTTTATAGTTTATTCTAAATCTAACCAACAAGCATTTGGATTCATCTGAGAGAACTTTTTTCTGTGCAAGTAATTTAAGCAGTACTATATATACATCAGTGAGACAGATAGAAAGCTTATATGTCTCTTTGTTAAAGAGAACATTATGTGTAAGATTCTAATTAAGAACAATGTATATGCAAGGTTTGACTCTTGTTTAAGAGACTTGTATTTTTCATTATCTTCTTATTCAAATCATTTGGTAAAAGACCAATATATCTACAGCTTCCTTTAACAATTTAGATTTTAGCTCCACCTCAAGGGTCTAAAACCATGGCTAATTTTTACCGTAGATTTTTCTATCGTCTTTGAAACGCGTCTTGTGTTTTGACGCTAATATCTTCCCTCTCTGTCAATATGTCTGTTGGCTCAAACTCTTTGTCTCTCCCTCTTTGTTAGCCTAAAGGATGAGATGGGTCTCTGTCTACTACATTTTCAAGTCTGACTTAAACTTTCATGTTATCGACTTCACCGATATCTTAGTACATTTTGTGTCATAGGCAGATATACTTGTGCGTGGCTACGCTGGTTGGAATTCAAGGAATGGTCTGCAGGCTTTAGAGCAAGTGTTTCCAAAGGTATTCCATTTAGTACCCTATACCTTTTCTATTTCTTGTAGATGTTGATGTTTCGTAATTCATTTGACACCTTAGGATGCAAGTATCCAGCCATCGTTGGTGATAGTCTATTTTGGTGGTAATGATTCAATGCTGCCGGATCCACTAGGCTTAAGCCTTCACGTACCTCTTCCTGAATATGTAGAAAATATGAGGAAGATTGCTACCCATTTGAAGAGCCTTTCGCAGAAAACCCGCCTTATCTTCCTGACTGCTCCTCCTGTCAACGAGGAACAAATGCGGAAAGCATTTAGGTGCTTATGATTGGTAATTTGTGTTTTCCTTCTTCGTTTTCATTCTTCATAGTTCTAAGCCCTTTATATTCATGTCAAATGAAACCAGTGGAATCATGCGGGAGAATGGTCGAACAAACAAGCAGTTGCAAATGTATTCAGATGCTTGTGTGGAGCTGTGCAGAGAGATGGATATCAAGGCAGTTGATCTCTTTACTTCAATGCAGAAAAGAAATGACTGGTCAACTGTATGCTTTACGTGAGTTCGACTGTAGCTTGTGTTTGCACTTGTATCGTTCTTGGTTATTGGTTTCAGTAATCGTGCAATATTTTCTTAACTTTACAACTTGGTTCAGGGATGGAATCCATTTTTCATCCGAGGGGAGCAAGATCGTGGTGGAGGAGATACTGAAGGTCCTTGAAGAAGCAGACTGGGAACCCAGCCTGCAATGGAACTCATTGCCAACTGAGTTTGAAGAGTTTGCACCTTATACCACCGCTCGGGTTTGATGGTGAAAAAACAAGTCTGAATATCTCGGCCTTTGTTGGACTCATGCAAAGAGGATTAAGATTAAAACCATACTAGCATTACCAAAGCTTTTTGTATGATAGTAACACTGTAACCACCTTTCTTCCATCAAACTCATAATTGAAAAATCAATAAAAATAGTCAGTCCTTTGCTCTCCAAAACAAAATCTGTAACTTACTATTATAAAGCATACATGTCTGTCTACAAGTACATGAAACAAGTGACTGTTACGAGCATTTGTTCTCAATGGTTATATTACATCAAGGGTAGGTCTACAGATTCGGTCTTCACGTGTGCAAAGGATAATGCGATTACAAGCCCAAGCCAATGTATAAAACAAAAGACAAATAAAGGAATAATACATACAAAGGGGAAATAACAACCACAATGAACATGTTACTTCCCCTGCACTAATCCAATGCAACTCGGATCATATCAGCCTACTCCACCAAAGCGCAACATCGATCAAAATTAGACAATACACATCCGCATGTGAAAATCAATCCAAAAAGAGATGAGAAAGCTGAGACTTCCAACAGCTCCAGCTAGGTGCATGCTGTTGTGTTCTCAACAGAACATAACTTACGAGGACAGTTGGAACCTGCCACTAGGTTTTTTTCTTCTCCATCCCTGAAATTTTTAAAACAAATAAGAAATGGATTACTTAGAGGCATGTAGAAAAAGATAGTTATCCTGAAAGAGCATTTGGTTCGTGAACGTACGAAGGCAGCATAGTACACAAAGGTCAATCCCGCCAGGATAATAAATGCAATTTGGAACACATTGTACCTGCAAAGCAATTTTCAAAATATTTAATCAAATCAGTATATCACACCTGCCTAATTACAGAGAGAAAATAAACTGAAAAAGAAGAAACAACTCACTTGTACAAAAATCTAATTCCCCGAAGAGATTCCAAAGTGTGACCAAATATTTCTTGTGCTGCAGTTGCTTGAGCATAGTAGGCAAATGCTGTGGAGCAGAACTGAATCACACTGAAACAACAGAAACCAACAAAAATTCAAAATCATGATTTCAAGTTCTATGTATGACAGTATATAACTCCCTCTAGCAACTAAAAACCTATATATTTCTTCTAACATATTTGTCCAAAGATACCTCTACTAATCCTACAAATATGTCCTGAATCCACACTGCATTCTTAAACTTTCTTTTTCAGAGGTTTCAAACTCTGATGGCACCATTGAGCCACTCAAGCTCTAAAGCCATGCATGCATGACACAAGCGAATGAGAACCACAAAGGGTAACAGCTACTAACCTGATGGAGGAAAGAAGAATGAGTCCCACATTAAATAAAAACGAATTCATAAGAGTGGCTCCCCACCTGAAACAAGTAAATTAAATTTATCAGCAACCAAGCCTTTTGATGACAAACAATTAAAAGCGTTTAGAAACATTATTGGATAGATAAGGCTAACGAAGCAAAGTTCATTACTTCATGGGGTGAATAGTAATGAAAACTAATTTCATTCCAAGCATCATAGCCCCAGCAATGACCGCAATCAGAAGGTAAAAGCAGAAGAATGCAAATGCAACAGTGCCCAAAAGACCTGGTAGAGAATGAGCATATCAAAATCATATCCCTTAAAAAGATCAAGATTATAGAGGCAAGAAATTGTCATTTCTACTAAAAAAAAAAATTATCCTCAATTACCCCATATGTCATCCAGCTTGATGAAAACCTCATTCAAGAAGGGAGAAAGTGGAGGGCTTATTAATAGATATATGACGATATGAGCAACCCAAGCCACTGAAACAATCAATCTGAAAAGACAGCCAATAGTCGTATATTAGAAATATTGTGATGATCTTAAAAAGAATAATCACATGAGAAAGTCAAAGCTATAGCAGTCCATGCTACAATTATCATGAATAGTAATAGCATATGTCGTAGCTTTTTGTATTCTTAACCCCCAGGCCATAAAGCTGTTAACTACGAATAGTGATAGCATATGCCATAGCTATTTTGTATTCTTAAACCCCAGGCCATAAAGATGTTACTATGAATAGTGATATGATAGCATATGCCATAGCTTTTTTGTATTCTTAACCCCCATGCTATAAAACTATTACTACATGAAAATAGCTACCTAGGAACTTAGGTGATGGCAGGTACTTAATGATTACCTAATCAAAACCAGAAAATTCTACATCCCACATGGTTCTCATTATGCTATTAGTTTGAATGTAATTTTTCTGATTTACTATTGGCTTCAAGAGTTTGACCAAATATACCACCTATGCCAAGGGCTTATATTTCTCTTCGACAACGTAATCTTCCCTTGGTCCTTATCTAAAAGTTTCTCCCAAATATTCCATTCCATCTCAAGTCCTCAGCAATATCAGGAAGCAAAGTATTGAAAATATATTAGCACATCTACTCATTACAATTTTTAAATAGATGACATCAGCGCTCACCCTAAAACTCCCAACACGAGTTTTGCCAAGTAACCAAGAACAGTCATAGCCCAAGAAGTCTCAGCCTGAATCGAGGAAAGGAGAATAATATTAAAAAAGGTTAAACAATATAATATATAAAAAGTTAACAAGGTAGCATGGTTAATGTCTCTTACCTGCTCTCCTTGAGGATACACCTCTTCTAGAAGTTTTACATCTTCTTCTAATTGAAGCAACTCCTGCAAGGTCAAGCAAACATTAAATTTTTAATCAAAATATTAAGCTGTTAAGCAAACTACAGATAACATCCCATAATAGAAAATACAAAAACAACCATAAAATTTCAGAAAAATTAAAAAATTTCTGATGAAATTTCTGAAATCCATTGAAGCTGCATAGCTAACGTTTGGTGATGATCCAACATGATAAATGCAATGAGCCATAAGGTTCAGGATTGATACAACAAACCGAGTATAAAAAAAATGATGCTTAAATGCAAAAAAAATGATGCTTAAATGCAAACAACATTCATGTAAAATGTTGAGATATACCTTCTCTACTGCCTTTACATTTTTACGCCATTTTCTACCCTTAGAACCACTTCTTTCTTCTTGATGGAGTGCATCAGCTGCTTTCTTCAGTTCTTTTGCTTTCTTACCCAGTTCAGTTGCTTCCTAGAGTATAGCAACAGAAACTATCCATAAGTAATCAACATGCGATCATCATAAACTTTACACACAAGATAGACAGTAAAGTATTACCTTTATATACTGTGACCGAGTAATAACAGCCTTTGGACGCCGAACAAATGCAAATATGAGACTGAGAGGTAGACAAGCAATCCCAACACCACCAAATATCTGAGCAATAAAGAAAAATGGTGATTATTAAATTAAGTATAGAAAAGAGGGATAGTAGAATACAACATCACCATAAATATATTGGCTATACAGAGATACATATGAAACTTCAATATATGTACATACATAGATATATTTACATGCATAAATTTTACCATGCAAAAGGTATAAGGTGGTCTAATAAACTCCTAACGGGTCTTTTCACTTCCATGACAATCCGCAAGTAACACTACTTATAAAGATGTGAAACAAAAGAACCAACTTCCTTTCATCCTCTACACGTACTTGACACTCACACTTACAGGAAACTACTCAGTTATTGCATGTATATTAGAACAAAGATTGCCCAGAATAAACTTACAGTAAAAAGTACGGATCCAACAATGGTAATAAGAGCAACGGCATATTCTGGAAAAGTAGTACGCATGGTCCATGTTTTCTCTGACGCAGCATTTGCAGTATATGCGGCACACTGTAGGTACAAGAGAGACAGGAGATAAAGCACCGAAATGAGCAAGAAGCTGTAAACCTCTATTAACAGAAATATAAATAACCTCAAAATTGAGTGGTCAATTCAGAAAGACCAGTGTGCCTAGATTATAGAACCAATCAAGTACATGTAACAAGCTCATACCTGTTTCGAGCCACTGATACACGGTTCGCCGCTAGAATAGGAAAACGAACTAGGAAATGCAGCTGTGGAAGAAGAGAGGTGCCTAACAGTAAAGTCCACCTTTCCAACAAGCCCTGACAAAAAATTGATACACAAACCAGAGTGGTCTAAGTTCTAACAGCATATGTGCGAAAGCCGAAAATTACAAAAAAAATAACCAAGCAAAAGCACAATGTATGCAATAGAGCTTCATCGAAACCACAACTCGTTGAAAACGAAAGTGACAAGTGCAGAGAACTAACCGTACAAAATGCCGAGAACGAGACCACACACAACGGCGCTTACCCCCACCCACAACATTGCGCTTCCAATTCTCTTTCCAACAGTCCTGCATAAGAAACAAAACCAAGCACCAATTTACAAAATCCGCAATGGCGAGTTGTATACATACGAGTATTTATACGGTTTCTGTATAATCAATCAAAAACCCTAGAAGAACCTACTTGTCCTGGTCGCCTTCGTAGTAGAACATAGCGAAGGGAATGATGAGGAAGACGAGGACGGCGTCGAGGATATAGACGGCGAGCCAGAGATCCTTCATCGGAAGAGTGAGATTACACGCGCCATTGTATATCGCGTGGCGGCAGGCCTGCCTGTTGGCCACGTCGGCCGGTAACATGAGAATGGAAATCGCGGCGACGGAGAGGCCCAAAACGACGACGAATTTGGGAAAGTAGGCCTGGTTCTTGTCGTCCGGGTGCTGGTAATTGACGAGGAGGTAGACATTGAAGATGAAGACGACGACCACCAGTATAATGGCGACGATTACGAGCGCGAGGTTGAAATCCCCCATCGTGACGTCAGCAGCTCCCGATTCGAATCAAATCGAATCGAATCGAAGCGATCGAGAGGTCTCGGGAAATTAGGGTTTTGAAAAATTTGAACGGATCTGTGGGGGAAGAAGGTGAGGGAGAGAGAAAGAGGAAAAAGGGAGGGGAGGTTGGGCTCCGGTGAGGTGGTTTGTTTAGACGTTTGAGAGTGAAATGACGTTCATGTCCTTGGAGAGGTATATTGTTTAGGCGGTTGGAGTGGAGGTGGCAAGTGAGGAGGAGTGGGTTTTGACGTAAATTTGACAGGTTGTCTGTGACAAACACTAAACAGCCTGGCTACGTGGGTTCGAGGAATTAAGAATGGAGCTTGGAAGCTCCGCGGAGAAGGAGAGCGTGTGATTCGCCGTAATGCAATAATCTTGAATTCTTTTTTGAGAAGAAATAATCTTGAAGAAATTAACAATAATGCAAATTTCTTTCTTGGCCAATTGTCCTGTAGATCATTTGTTGGCTATTTGAATATAATTTGGCCAATTGTACAATTAAATAAACACATCCAACCTGTTTAAGAAAACGCTCTGCTAGGGTTTTCTCCCACGTTTTAGCAGCACCGCCGTTGGAGGTGAGCAGCGGGGTTTGACACCGAGATTGGTCGTGCACGGCGCTGAGATTACGGCCTCGAGCCCAAGGCGAGGTCAGTGGTTTTGTGGAGAGACAGACAAGATCTGAACACGAGTTGCGATTGGTTCATCCAATTGTAGCACATAAGCGGATCAAAGGTGGTGTTTTCTCCCGGCTTGGACCAGGCTCGCTTCGCCGATCTTCGCTGGGAGCAGCTTTCAGGCCTGCTGCGTTGTAAGGGGTGCGCGGCTTGGGTCGTTGGCGGTCTCTGCTCGGAGTTTCTGCCGAATCTGATGGTGCGGTGGACCGGGCGACCACCGGAGGGGCGGAACACGGCAGCAGCAGCCTAGCCAATACGGGCTAGGGCTGTTGTCCTTGTTGCTCGAGTTTGGGCCTGGGCTCTTGGGCTTGGGTCTAACCTTGGGCTGATGAGCTCCATGCTGTGGGTCAGTAGGGAGGGTGCCTTGCCACCATCTTTTGTCACTTAGTGATGAAGATGGGCCTGACCTGAGATGTGGACTTTCTTGGGCTTTCAAGTCGACTTATGGTCCAGGACCAATCGTTTCGGATCATAACTTCTGCTGGAGTTGGTAATTATCTGGAACAAGATTGGCGTTCAAGCGGCTTATGGATAAGGAGTTGCTCCTATTTGTTGGCTAGGAAGTGGCTTTCTATTGGTACCACAATTGCGTGATTGGCTAATGGGAGGTTAGAATATGATTTTGCCCTAGAAGACTTTGGAGTTTTTTTGTCTATAAGTTCGCTAATTGTAGCGAGCTTATCAGTGACTTGTAATGAGTCTGTTTTGCTTAGAATAGGGTTTCCGGATTTTCTTGCTGGCTATCTTGTTGTAAGTACAGTTAGACTCTAACCATTGGTAGTTTGCCGGCTATTGATCTTAATGATATCAATTTATATTCAAAAAAAGAAAGAAAAAAAAAAACACATCCAACCATTTCTTAGGTTTACTACTTTCAAAAATGAGTTTCAGTTCATCGACAGCTTAGATAGACTTTTGTCGATCTCTTCAAGATTGAGAATTTTTGGGCTTAATGTTCTTTGTTCTTCAAATGTCATGTTCAATCAAATTTGATATACTATAATCAATCTTTTTAGGTGAAATGATTAATTATTTAATTTTATCTTGAGAAGTTAAGATTAGTTACTTTGGTACGATATAGTTAGAACTATAGGTAGGATCTTAAGATTAAGATCCGTTTTAATATGTACTAAGAAAACAATGGCAGCCAATTGGAGGATCACGATAGTAGAAAGTGACTCTAATAAAGAGGATTCAAGCAGTGGAGAATGCGGCAACAGCCACAACTAACAGCGATCTCATCGGCGGAGACCGATCGACCAACATGCAAAAGTGGAGTGAATGAGAGAGTGAGAGAAAGAGAGAGGTAAAGAATAAGAGAGAGAGTCAGGGCCCAAAGCCAGGGTTCAAAAAAAGAGGCGAGAAGTCCTTAAATAAGGGGGAAAATCATCCCTCCACAGTCTGAGGAAAAACAGGTTGAAGCAGTTCAAGGGTAAAACCGTCACATCACCACCTCGCTAAAAGCCAAGCGCTAAAAGACAATTGAAATGAACAGTGTTTCAGCGACAAGAGCTTAAAAAAAATAGAAATTTATGTTGCTTTGATTTTAATCTTTAACATGAAAATAAGAAAAAAAGTTTGATTAATTAAATTTTATTGGAGACTGGGGAAGGAATGGGGCCAAGAACGAACTTGGGGATGAACTTTGTAGTGGCAGTTTCCCTTGTTTAATGGTGTTGGATGCTCGAGTTTTGGTTTCAGTTTTGCTTAGATTTGATGATTTTGAGACTTTTCGGAATTTTAGATTTGGATCGATTTTTGTAAGTCAACAAAATATTCTCGGCTGACGTGGCAAGTGTGGTGGCGATGTCGGGCGGCGACTGCTGGCTCCTCTAGCTTGCCTAATTCTCAGTAGGGTTTTGTTTCTATTTGAGCCTTGTAAGAAAGAAAAAGAGAGACAGTATTTTGAATTCATGCAAATCACTATTCCTTGTTTTGGGCTTAAAAGTAGAGTGCTAAAAGTAAATATAGCGATGAAAATTTAAATTTTGGATTATAAACATATATCTTCTAATTCTTAGGACCGATACAATTTTTGAATCTATTATATTTTCTCCATCATCAGTAAATTTAAAGTAAACATTGTTTACAAAGTTACAAGGCAATCCAATTGCAAGAATGGAGATGCGTACATCTTCCTACAATTTACAAATTAACTAGTGCCTCGGGAACAAAGGATTGAATCTTTCAATCTTAGAACCTCTTACAACTAATTAAGGTTCTAATATTCTGACCTGTGACTACATCTTCAGAGCATGTACAAGCTCTAATGAAATGAGTCGATTGGAAAATAAGCAATCAATGAATTGGGTTAACTCTTGGTGTCTGAATTATATTTTGAGATTCATCCGGATCTTGTACCACCCTTTTTTCCAAACGCCGACGATCTTCCAACCTCGTTCCTCTAAGAAGGACCGGAGATTTCTACTTCCCCTCATTTGTTTAAACACCTCTCCCATAAAGCAAATTAATCAAAACGGGTTTTAAATGGCGTCGATCTCCCTTTTCTCTTTTCTTTGTTTCAATCCAAACTTGGCTCTTCGGCTATATTATATTGCGGAATGCTTAAGGGCCTTTGGCTATATTTATTTGATCTTAAAATGCAACCAACACAACGAATTCAATTAGCGGAATCGGTTTGGTCGAAGCACGTTTAGTTTGTTCTTTACTATCTACTATAGAAGGTTCTTTTGTGTTAGGTACAGTCTAGAGGCTCATGTTTCGTTATTGAGCAAACAATTCGGTTGTGCCATTTTTGGCTTAACTTGTAACAAAGCACTCATCCATTTTAAATTTGGATCTCAACACCAAAACATGAGCAACCAACATTCGAAAGTTCATTCAAAAGCATATAACAAGGGTCAACAACTAATTTAGTGATATTCTTCTTTCTTATATTGGAAAGTTTGAATTCCCTATTAAATTAGTTAGAAAAGATCATTAATTATTAATGATTTTACTTGCATTTCTATGAAACACATTCTAATCTTATTTTGTTCTTCTAAAAAAACGAAAACCCGAGCGCGCCTCATTGGGTACACATTGTCCCTCTCTCTCCCCTAACTTGTTAGACCTGTTAAAAACTTTAAATCGTTGATATTCAAATTTATTGCAAATCCAGAAACATCAAACTCATTACAGATTCGTCATAGTCAAAATTATTGTAAATTAACCACAACATGGAATAAACAGAAAGGTGAGAGGGAGAAGGAAAGGAGGAGAAAGATGGATAATATGAAATGAGTTAGTGGAGGTTGTTCGAGAAAAAAATAAGTTACGCACAAAGAACCCAAAAAGAAATCAAGACAAAAAAAAAATGGTCGCAGCCAGATCATGCCTCTACGCCATTTTCAATGTAGGGGCTGTAGGGATGAGGTTGGACACTTGGACTAATGTCGAAATGTGGAGGTGTAGAGAAAAAATGACAATTTTTAAGTTCACCCTTAGGGTGAACGAGCATATTCACTCCATTATCGATTAACATATTTTTATTTAATAAATTTATAATCCAATGGTCTATATCTTAAATTATCCTTTAAAGATCATCTCTGTAAAAAATCAATCGAATCGGAAGTCGTTTAATTATCTAATTGAATCAAAGAAATGAATGGTTCTAACAACACTTACTACTACTATGATGAACCGTCCATGTATTTCATAGAAATGAATAACTAAAAGGTCTTCAATTTGATTAATTTTTTACAGAGCTAATATTTATATTACATTATATAACATGAATGATTGGATTAGAAAATTATAAAGTTATTATGCGTTAATCGCAAGAGAGTGTGAATATGCTCATTCACAATAGGGGTGAACCTAAGAATTGTTCGAGCAAAAAATTAGAACTATTCTGAAAGTGAATTCGAGAATAGTAAAAATAATAAATTCGGGTAGAATCTCTGTTCTAATACATATGTACAAAAAGAAGAAAAAAAATCAAAGTTAAATACCTCCACGTGGCGCAATCCTATTAGGTGGAGGATACAGTTACGTAAAATACTAAAATAGAAAATAGAAAGCAACTGTCGCTCTTTGGCAACTACCATTCCCACTCGAAGACTTATCGGTGGGAGAGTCCTGTTCGGTTACTCACCCGCCCTCTCCAACCTCCATGGACCTTCGTCCCCAGACTCTTTCAGGTGCGTTACCTTCAGCCCTGGTCTAGGGTTAGGGTTTCTCTCAAACTAAGTTTCTATTTCGAAATGGAAGAGCCTCAGACTTCTTCTTCTTCGTCTTCCTCCTCTGCTTCTCCATCTTCTTCTACTGATGCTGTCATCCATAGGGACACTACTACTTCCGGCGCCGGCGCCTCGTCTTCCAGCACTTCGCAGGTCCGCGAAGAGGAGGACGATCACAATCAGTACCACCACCACCGCAATTTCCGGCATCCGGAGCCGGAGGTCAACGAAATCGGACCTTCTTACAGAGTAGGCTTATCGGGATTCGATGAGACCGCGTCTGTGATTAGAGATGACACGTGGTCCTGCATCATCGTCCTCCTCACCTTCTGGTTCTTTGGTTTGTACTGATTCCAATTTTATTTTTTTTATTTTTTATTTTTTGAAAATTTACGGCAAATTGTCAGTGATTTTGATGCCAATTGAATGTGGCAGTATCTATGACTTTGATTCTGGGAGTGTACGGGTCTGAGACCTTAGAGCTTGGCCCTAATACTTCGACTCTTCTGCAACCTAACTCCATATTTGTGCAGTCTATAAAGGTAGTTTTGGGACTAACTGTCTGTACCCCAAATTTCCATTTTACTGGTTGCATTTTAGCGCTCTGTGGTTATCTAAGTGGGTTAATTGGTTGGTTTATACTAGGTGGAAGAGCTGAATGTATCAAACCCTGGGCCTGTGCTATATGGTTTCTATAGTGTTCCACCGCTTAATATTGTGACGACTTGGTCTGAAACACACAGTGCCTCTGTTCCAGCTGATTCTCATAAGGCAAGTTTGCTTTCTGTGGAATGTAATCTCTTCTTTTCTGACAGTAATTTTTAAGTATTCTGAACTTCTAGTTGTTGTAGATTAGGATTGGATGATTTACTCTTCCCTTATTCTTCAGGAGTGGATATATTACCTAAATAAGGGGTCTCAAATAAGTATATCATACAGCGTTTCCTCTCCCAGCACGTCTATTTTTCTTATAATTGCTGAAGGTACATACTTAAATTTTCATTTTCCTGTCTAAAGTTGTAGCTTGTTCTCAATTTTAGAAATATCCATGCTATACTTCATCTTTACTATTACAGAATGGACATTTATTTATATATATATATATATATATATATATATATATATATATATATTTACATGAAACGAATAGAGCCATTAAGGCAAATGGAATACAAACTGTTTAGTTTGGTAGTGGCTGCTTTTGCAGTCATTTCCTCTACTCAAAATGATGGATTATACCCATACTCATAAGTGCCATTCTGTACATAGCAAGTCATATGAGGAGCCACAAACTGCATCATAATCAGTTGGACCAATTATTCTTGGCACATTTCTCTGCATTTTTTCATCCTTTAGCTTCATTTCTTTGCACATAATGGAAATTCCTCTCTGCAGTTTTTCATGCTTTCGTTTTAACTGATTGCAATGTGCATTGAACCTCAATAGCATTCTGAAGCTATCAAATTGCAGGTAGAGAAGGCCTTGCTCAGTGGCTTGAAGAGCCAACATATCCTAATACTACATTGTCATGGAACCTCGTTCATGGTGAGACTGTAGGGGTGAATATGATTTTTTTATCTTTTGTAAGTTATTAGTACTAAACTGATGTTGACAACTGCTTCTTCACAGGAAGTGGCAAGATTCAGCAGGACATATCAACGTCTGATAATTACTATATTTCTGTGGGTAACCTGAACTATGAGGATGTGGAGGTAATTGTGTAAAATGACTATAACTTGGGAATTTCAATGCATTAACACTTTCCGTTCATAATTTTGTAAGGTCAGTGCTCATCTAACTAAATAATATTTTTGGGAATAGTACTCATAATATTCACGAGTGTTTGAAATAAATAATTTACTTGTAGTTGTTACTTTGGGGATGTTTACACTAGTAAGTGAAGATAAGCCATTAGAGGTTGGGTAAGAGTAAGAGAGCAGAACAGTATTTTGACTATGTCCTGATTTAATGAACTTTAGTTTCAAGATGATATAAGGGCCTCAAGAATATTTTCACGTAAGGATCCCCTTTTTTCTCTCTTCATAATGCTATTATCTGCCATTTTTCACTGTAGGGACTGTGGTGGTATCTCTTCACATATTTACACTTACTCACTTGGAATCATCTTTACATTGAACAGGTGCAATTAAACTTCACAGTGAATGCTTTGTTGTATGATACAAGTGAAGCTTATTACAAGTGTACCTTCACAAATACGTCCTGCAGTTTGAAAATTTTGTTTCCCAGTGGAAATGTTGGTGTGCTAACATCTCCTGGTCCAGATCAGGTAAGGCTGTAATTTAGTTGACTATCAAAAAGAAAGATGTAACCACAGAAAACTTTTATTCAGTAGGTTCTTACCTTTTGCTTTTACATTTGTTTTGGTTCTCCCAGGGTATATACAACCAGTATGTAAAACTGTCATATGGACCAAGATGGGCCACATATATTATTGGTATAGGTAGGCTCATTCTCCTATATATATATGTATATATATATATATATATATATATATATATATATATATATATAATCATATTGGAACCTTCATATGTTAGTCTTTTTACCAAATTTATTTTTCTGACCTGCAGGAGCGATGACTATACTTATGTTATTGGCCTTCAACTTCTTGAACAAGTTCCGCTGTAACAATGAAGATGGAATAAGAGTACAGCATGAGGAGTTCAGACCAGAAAGAGCCCCGTTGCTTTCATACAAAGATGATGATCAATCAAGTTGGGGTTCATCTTATGATTCTGCCTCGAACGATGAGGGGGATCTTGAAGAACTTATGGCAGCAGGTTCTCTTGATGGAAAGTCACTTAGAGATGGTGAAAGTAACAATACTCGTCGGCTTTGTGCAATTTGTTTTGATGCTCCTAGGGACTGCTTTTTCCTCCCATGCGGGCACTGTGTGGCTTGTTTTGAATGCGCAACAAGGTATTCTTTTATGCTATTTCTATATGTCATATCTAATTTTGAAGCTCTATGTTTATCCCTGCAACAAGTCCACATACTTCTTAGTACAGTATCAGTACACGCCTAGTTCCACTTTGGGACATGCTTTGAAAAACTTTAGTAGATGGTGTTTCATGCATCATATTTGGATGAAGAATTACATATTTTGCACAAGAGGTTTTGTGAAAGACCTTAATAGAGGCAAGTTAGTATTAAAGAGAACTTAAGGCAACTTTGACTTCTTGTTTTAAACAAAATTAGTTTTTTATACTACTGTAGTGTAGATATGTTTTTGCATTCTCAGCTATATTCTTAGTGGGAAATATGTGATGATGTAAGTTCATTTTGTCCAAGTTGAAGCCCCCTTGCTGACATGATTCCAAGTATTATTCAATTCCCAACCCATCTGCAGATATTTCTTTGATTCATGATGTAGAGGCCGATCTTAATATGTTTGGCTTAAGCACTTAATACAATTCACACTTTTCCAACTCTAATTTTAAAGCGAAACAAGAAATCTAGTCCGTCACAGCATTCCAATTCTGTCAAAACCATTGAACCTATGCCAAAGATCTGTCTTTTATCATTTTCAAGTCAACTTCTTTACTGTCTTGTTATTTGAATTGCAGTCATTGGCACCATACAGAATCCACGCTAATGATTAATTCCTTGTTTTAATTTTTACAGGATAGCGGAAGCTGCTGCTACTTGTCCAATTTGTCGGAGGAACATAAAGAAGGTGAGGAAGATTTTTACAGTATAAAGTAGCAAACACCTTGTTGTAAGCCTGGTATGTGCCATTGCGTTTACTGCCTTTCAACAGAATTCAAGCTAATTGTATCCGGTAATCTGGGTAGTTTCTGTCTTTCTGAGGGTGGATTGCCATGCCTTGTGGTTTTTCAGTGGCTTTCCGTTATGTAATATCATTTCCTGGTATATAAATTCTCAATACGCCCAAATAGGATAAGTAATTCAAAGATGCCACCTATTCTTTTCCCACATAATAGGTTGGGCGCCGAGTTATTCATTCTTATATTGCAGTTGATGTTGAATGTATATTTTTTGCTTACCCACTTTCTAAGAGTGCAGAGATGAATTCATGTGTTTTAATTTTGTGACGTTGTTTAAAGAAAGCAAACCAGTACCCAGTTTCATGAATAAACCTCATCGATCCTGCTCCATCCTCTTGAGTGGAAACACTCGAGCTTTTATGAAATTTGCTAATTCCTACATCTCAAATTTGAGCACAGTAGGCCATGTAAGAAGAAGGATCAATCTTCCTATGGGCATGGTCATTGACTCGCAATCTTTTCCTATTTCAACTAAATAAATAAAGAATAACGGATTACAAATTAAGGAATAAATTTCGTTCAACTAAATTGATCATTAATATTCACGGTGTGTATGTACTCGAAGCACAAGTGTTGTCCAACTGTTGATGGAAGAGCTTAAAGTGTGTCACTGGTTAGAAGAACAAGTCTTCATACAGCAGAAGTCTACTGGAGCACTTTCAGGAAGATGAAATCAGGCATATGACTCTGGTAGCTTAATCCAAGGCTTGAATCTTTATTAGTTTCAGCTTACATATGGTTCTGATATAAAATGACTGAATTGGTAGGGTTCCTTTTCATTAGTCAGTCTGACCAATATATGATTGTGATATAGAATGACTGGATTGGTTAATCAGTCGGACTAATCCAGTCGTCCTAATTTGTTCGACAGTCTAGTTGAAAATTGAAATAATTTGTTCGACGGTGTAGTCAAAAGATAGAGCTTATTTTAGAGGAAGCAAAATTCGAATTGACGTTATCATCCAACTATGCAACCAACAGTTTGGAAGATTTTTTTTTTTTGGTAATAACAGTTTGGAAGATTAGATGGTATAGACAAATAACGATGTGTCATGGGCTCGCAGCCATAGGCGGCTGACGGAGGACAGTCCAAGTCTCCAACAAACAGAAAGAATCCAGTGACCCCATGCTTACAAAATAATACAAATCCACGATAATAACTACCTTGGAATAACTTGTGCATCAGTGAAAGTAAAGACGAAAGCGGAACAAAGATTTGCTACTCTGTCTTGGCGAAGAAGGAAGATAACCTTAATAATGAGGAAGGGAATTTGAAGACGCCTTTGTACTTACAACCACAGTATAGTAATCACTGCGTTAAGCACGAAAGCCAAAAGGAGTTTTACTTGCATGTGGTCTAGTGCGGTCAAAAGCTACTTTTTTTTTTTTTTTTTGGATCGGGTTAGTTGTTAGTAACTCACACACCCATGCAGTGGTATCCCAGCGCCAGGACACCTGCACCGACATTGCGGCGAAAGCCTGGCAAAGCCAGACTAATCCACTGCACCGCAGACGCACGAACCCAAAGGGTCCATGGGTATCCCAGCGCCAGGACACCTGCACCGACATTGCGGCGAAAGCCTGGCAAAGCCAGACTAATCCACTGCACCGCAGACGCACGAACCCAAAGGGTCCCTCAAATCTGCTGGCCACGGGATGGAGCTGAGATTCGAACGCTAGACCTGAGGGTTCCAGACTAGGCCATTCGACCAACACACCACACCACGTGGTTGGTCAAAAGCTAATTTGAACAACTCAAGCACATAGATTATTATAATGAACTATGGATGATTATATTTGCCCTTCATAGGCATCATGTGGGACGTGAATCGGATTCTAGGCTAATATGATTGTCCTTCGGAAATGAATATTGGATTTATTGTCTTTTAATACTAAATTTATAACAGATTTACTTTTTTGAAATGAATAAACTCATAAATTAAAGATAAAGTTTATCAAAAGAGAAAATCACTAGTCTGTAAATTACTGTATTAACTCATTAAGTTGTTTACTAATCATATGAAACTGAAATTAGAAACAAGTGATTCCCATGAATCCAAAATAAAACAAATTTTGTTACTAAAATTTAGGGTAAATTAGAGTTATTGTATATTTTTATGGTTATTTTTTTATAAGCAATAGATAGAAATCGATTTCTAAAACTCTTTGATATGTGATATACTATTGTACTCGTTTGACTTGTTCGCATGCTAAACGAGTCATTAGCAGTAATAAACCCAAGACAAAACAAATTTAATTGAAGAAATATAACTCTATAGGAAATATAATTTTTTGTGTGGGAAATAATAATTCTTTCATATCTCTATTTGTAAATAGAATCATAATAATTACTTGTACCAAAAAAGAAAATAGGATCATAATAATAATAATTAGTTAAAAAACAAATTCTTAGATTCGAGGTACACAGTCGCCACACAGTCAGACAGTCTTACCCTTGTGAATTGTGATTTCTATCACCAACGTCTGGAATCCCTATTCCCCACGTAGCAAAACTATGCGGCACATTAAAATGCGTGGCCAGTAGTCAAACCATCTCCCCTGCCCGCGCCCCCACCCTAACCTATCCTGCACTCCCTCTCTCTCCACCGTCCGATCATCTCCCCCTCCTCCCCCCACCGTTCCGCCTGACGTCACGTCGTATCCTCCTCTCCTTACTCTAGAACCATTCAAACTCCACCCTATATAAACCCCCACATCCCCATTCCCCCCTCCCAAAAACCCTCGCCACCATTTTTCTCCCCATCACCCTCTCTCTCTCTCTCTCTTCCCCCTCACTTTCTCTCTCTAGAAACATGGCCGGCTCGGGAGTGGTCGCGGTGTACGGCAACGGCGCCATCACTGAGAGCAGCAGCAACAAGTCGTCGTTCGCGGTGAAGGTGGGCCTGGCCCAAATGCTCCGCGGCGGCGTCATCATGGACGTCGTGAACGCCGAGCAGGCCCGGATCGCCGAGGAGGCCGGGGCCTGCGCGGTGATGGCGCTGGAGCGGGTCCCGGCCGACATCAGGGCCCAGGGCGGCGTGGCCCGGATGTCCGACCCTCAGCTCATCAAGGAGATTAAGCAGGCCGTCACCATACCCGTCATGGCCAAGGCTCGGATTGGCCACTTCGTCGAGGCCCAGATTCTCGAGGCCATCGGCGTCGATTACGTCGACGAGAGCGAGGTCCTCACTCTCGCCGACGAGGACAACCATATAAACAAGCACAATTTCCAGATTCCGTTCGTCTGCGGCTGCCGGAACCTAGGCGAGGCGCTGCGGCGGATCCGGGAGGGCGCGGCGATGATCCGGACCAAGGGCGAGGCCGGCACCGGGAACGTCATCGAGGCCGTCAGGCACGTCCGGTCGGTGATGGGGGACATTAGGGTTTTGAGGAACATGGACGACGACGAGGTCTTCACCTTTGCGAAGAAGATCGCGGCGCCGTACGATTTGGTGATGCAGACCAAGCAGCTCGGGAGGCTGCCGGTGGTGCACTTCGCCGCCGGGGGAGTGGCGACGCCGGCCGACGCGGCGCTGATGATGCAGCTGGGGATGGATGGGGTTTTTGTCGGGTCGGGTGTGTTCAAGAGCGGTGACCCGGTGAAGCGGGGCAGGGCGATTGTGCAGGCTGTGACCCATTACAATGACCCGAATATACTCGCTGATGTTAGCTGTGGATTGGGTGAGGCTATGGTTGGGCTCAACTTGAATGATGCAAAGGTCGAAAGGTTTGCGAATCGTTCCGAATAAGTGTGAACTTTGTTGGTTTGTTGACTAAGTTCTTTTTTCACATTTTGTTTTTAGTATTACAGTTGATGATGATCATGTTCTAGTAGTGGTGATGGGGGAATAGTGTTGGCTTTGGTGGGTTTTACTAGTTTTACATGTAAAAAAAAAAAAAAATGGAAAAATTATGGTTCTTCCATGTAGCATTTGAATTTGTTGCTAATAATATGAAGTTCTGTTTCTTCATCTATCTGCTGATTTGATCTCGAATTTGATGTTTCAAACATCGTTTGCACTATCCATGCTTGAAATTTCTGATAACTAGCGTAGCCAGCGAGTTTGGTTCACTTTGTAGCAATTTGTTTGGTTCATTTGTTCTTATCATAATTCTGTGAAGGAAATGCCACACACTTTAGTTTCTCTTATGGGGTTAAGATTTTAGATTTCTTGATGTGGACTAAAATGTATATTATAGGGTAGCAAATTAGTTGACACAAACATATTTAATTGCAGTCGTTTTCATTCTATAATGAGGCATTTAGACCACATTTAAATCAACTGAGTAGCCGCCCGCACTCCATACTCAACATCGAGTCTAACTATTTCTTCTTCGTAAAATCAAGTTCTGTTTCTTGACGTATATGATAACCGTCTTTACTTAGTAACGCGTCGAATAATGTTTGCACTGCGCATCAATCTGTGAAGTATTTGATTATCAAACCAGCTGAGCAGTAAGTTGATTCTAAGAATCACTTTGCAAGTTGCAGAAGACCCAATGCACACCAAGAACCACAGTTTCCCACTACACATGGGAAAGGGACCTGTGCACAAAAACCCAATTCCGCTGTCGTTCTTTTGCATCCACTCTTGTCAATTTCTGGGGTTTAGAATTCTGGTGAAGGATAGGACACAGATTTCTATCATAAGATGTGGAGTGTGGAGTATAATATATGGGGCCTTTGATGTAGCTGACACTATATGTTGACTCCATCAAAACACATGTAACCCATCTTGACCTCAATAACTCACATCTCAACAATAGTTATTATACAATTTAGATTCTATCATGACACATTAAGACCACATATAGATCATCTGGAGCACCCCCTCCGCCCTCAACATCAAAACCTGGTAGTCATTATCTACACTTTCCAACTTCATTTTTAGCAGAACTCAATTCTCAAAAGACACAAACCTAACAAGGAAGTTGAGAATTGAAAGAGAAATCTGTTTATTGCTGACCAATGGCTGTTTTACATTCCGCCGTGCTGCAAATGGCATATTTCATCATACACCTAAAATACACAAAATACATTCAACTGGACACTGCATCAGTAGAATTCTGTTCATTGAGGGACATTTCATCAAGCACCAAATATGCACTAAACTCATCACTTGAAACTAGACATCGACGGTGGAATCCAAATTGGGCATAAACCCTTGATTCAACTTGTAAAGCCAAGTAGCACACCAAGCGAAGAATCTTTCCCATCAAACCATCCAGGCCAAGGCGTCTTTCATAAGTTCTTGAGCCTCCTCCATTTTTTTGGTAATCTGATATCAGATGCTGGAGCCACCTAAGAACGTAGGCTTTACTGGCCAATACAAGTTTTCTTGATGATCTGATATCATTGCTTGACAACCTCGATCGTACATGGAATGATATTTTGACGGCACCTAAAATTAATTGGACTCCTGTGAGAAGATAAGGATCACTGGATATATAATTAAACAAGAAAATTTTAAGCTTTTGCATAGGATGCAGCATCACAAGAAAAATCGAAACAAGAGAAACAATGGAACAGAAGAGTACGTGTTGTACCTATACAAATGATGAAGCTATTAATAGTAATATATATATGTAGATATGCAGCTGACCAAATTAGCATCCCATATCACTTGACGGCCTTGACCACTCCAATGCCATCTGGCCTGGTGTGATTCTCATCTGCAATAATTTGAAGTTTTCCAAATCTTGGTCCACTCCTTTTTTTTTTTGAGAAAAGGGCGGTGCGGCAGCCCTCAAGCCATAGTAGCCATGATTAAAGAAACTGTCGAATACAAGGGGGGGACAATGAGCCTAAACCCCTGATTACAATAAGTAGAACAACCTGAAATACTATCCTGAGACTCTACTAAATGCTTGTACTCAACAACGCACCAACTAGCAAAGAGCGCTCGACTGGCGACTCTATTTGCTTTAACTGCATAAATGCAGCGGTGACACAACGGAAAGATAACTTGATCTGCAACTCGAATGCAGCAAAGCATAACTACCATAAGCACAGCTTTCCTATCATGATGCCACTGGAAACAACTTCCAGTGACACATAGTTTCACTTTGCTACTAGGAGGCAGCGACCATTTGCAAGGGCAAGGAACTCGCCGCCTACCTAGAGCAAAACTGGCACACAAGGTGCAAAGACTGGCACACAGGCCACTGGCTCCAACCAGAACACGGTTGGAGCTTATTTCCGACAAAGCAACAACAGAGCAACTGCAGAAAACTAAACAACTCAAACAAACAAATACAACAGAAAAAACTAAATACAAAAACCCAAGCAAACCGCGAGGCCCAAACACAAAGACCCGGCCCAACCACCACCGACCACAAAAATCCAGCGCCGCGGTCCACCAAGACAGAACCGCAATCCACCAAGGATGCCGCCGGTGCCTGCACGCCAAACTTAGCCGAGACGCCAGAAGTAGCCGGCAAATCGTGTCCCGCCGGCAAATCACACCACGCCGAAGATCCCTGACAGCCACCGCATCTGGACCGTGGCATCCACACCACTCCTGCCTCTCCACCACCAGCGTCGGATCCCCAACACCAGCGCTCCCCCGCCAGCCTATTCTCGCACAACTCCGTAGATCCAAACACCCAAAACCCATGGATCTACGAAAGGATCCGAAAACAAGCAACAACAGAGCACCAACAATCCACCGATCCGCAACAGCAAACCGTAGATCCCGCCACACCTTCCGATCAGCGTCAGACGCCTCCGCAATCCGACCACGATCCAACGCTGGCCCAGACTCACTCCTCAGCCACTCCCCAGATCCAGATGCAGCCATCATCGCGCCTTCCTCCATCCCTGAGCCAGGCCTCCGCCCAAGAACAACGCCGCAAGCCCATGGGAACATCCTCTCCCGGACCGGAACGCAGCGGCAGGGGCGCCGGCGGCGTTCGGCCGGGAGAGAGCACTCTCGATCTCCCTCTGGTTTTTTCTCCGCGCGTGAGGCGCGTTCTTCCTACCCTATTTCTCTCACACGTCCAATCCACAAACTTGCCCTTATTAATCTTGGTCCACTCCTTAGGCTGTCACGATATTTCTTTTTTGTCTCACAAGATGATGAGTTAACTCAAAAGGATCCGGATATTCACCATTAGATATTGAATCGACGGTTCACATTTAAATCCAAGGATCGATAAACAAGGACAATTCCTTGTGCGCCAAGGATCCGGATAAAAGTTAGAATCTAACTGAGGATCTTCTCGATCTGATGGAAAGTAATAACAAAAAGAAAGTATTATTGATGGCTGTGGTTAAACCCTAAACCCTAACGGAAAGTATTCCTCAACATAAATTAGGAGTCGACCGTGAAGGCTGCAGAGATCAATAGACACTCCCTTACCTCTCCTCTATTCCATCTCTCTCGATTAACTAGGTCAAGACCAAGCATGCCTGATCGATCTTTTTTTTTTTTTTTGAAAATCTAGTTTGGTCTCTCATTCTCTAGAGCATTCCAAATCCTTGCGGGATCTGTATTTCTCACCCTCCCCACTTGAATTAGAAAATAGGGTTCCTGAACTTCTATAAATTAGGCCGCGCCGACCATCTTCCTCCCCTCTCCTCCTCTCTCTCGATCTCGATTAGGTCAAGACTAAGCATGCCTGTGGTGGAGCCTTACACGGGAATCCATGTGCTGCAGTCGGCCGCAGTTTATGCCCCGCGGCCGGTCGAGAGGGAGAGGGAAGAAGAGTTTGTGATCTCAGTCCAGTTCTACAAGCCATGCTATATCCGACGTTCGCTGTCCGATCCACCCCATCTTGAAGAGAACTTCATAACACATGTGCTTGTGTTGTTCCCTTTCTCCTTGGTCAAGCAAAAACGTCATGAGTCATTTTATAGAGGGGCGATGAAGCAGTATCTTTCGGAGATAGGTGTCTCTGAAACTCTACATACGTACAGAGATTCTCGATAAGTTGTTCCCGGTGATTGACGCTGCCGAGACCTACGAGGTGCCTATTCTTTTGATCATATTCGAGAGTACTGACCGGAGGGATAGTGATGAGATCTTGAGTTTCACTCCTACAGCTGAATCTGCAATCGAGGGTTTGGAGAAAGTGAGACTTGATGCTGCCATTATTGGACAATCACCGATGTGTGTTATATGTTGGAAGGATTTTGCACCCGAAGATGTTGGTCAGCTGATGGTTACTCGCATGCCCTGCTCTCACTGTTATCATGGAGATTGCATTGTCCGCTGGCTGAGCGTTAATCATCTATGTCCCATGTGCCGATACCCGATGCCAGTGGAGACCCAGCCATTATTATCATCGAATCCCCTGAGTCCTCCTCCTAATTGAGGAGGGGAGGGGAGGTTGCCTATATGTTATGCCGCTGCCGCTGCCTGTTTGTCAAGAGGTGCTCGCCTCTTGTTTCCTTTGTTTGTCTTTTCAATTACCAATTATCTAGCTGCTACTTTTATTCTGTATTGCTATGTATGTGACATTGGGTTTCTCGGCTTATGGTTAAACTTAATTTGGTTCTTCAGACTTAAATTACTTGGTTGAGTTATTGTTTGATTGTTTTGGTTTGCTATTTTATCATCTTTTACTGGTGGTTCTGTTGGGAGCTATATGCATCTTTCTTGCATAGCATATGTCAACCCTTTTTCATATTACAGTACCTAACTCGCTATTGGATCCCCTCCTTCCTAAGGAGTAGCTGCTCGTTTTCTTTGTTGTTTTCTCTCTGCTTCTTACCTGTCTTCTCAATTACCAATCAGCTAGCTGCTACTGAAATAAATATCATCATCTTTTATTTTGTCTGTTGGAAGCTATATGTTAGCTTAATCTGCAACAAATCTGGCTTGCCTTTGGTTTTTCAGACTTGCTTGCTTGTTTGACTGCCTAACACATATGATACTTGTTAAATTCAACTAGATTTCGGTTTGCAATTTGTCCTCTTTTAGTGGTGGTTTTGTTGGGAGCTATGCATGTGACAGGGTTTCCTCCCCTCTATTATTGAGTGGAGTCCCAGAGTTTCCTTCCCCTCTATTATCGAGTGGAGTCCCTACTTTTGTTAGCTCAGACTCGTACATCAGTACGTGATATGCTATACAATTCCGCATTAGTTCTTCAGACTTGTTTGCAATTGCGCATTGGTTCTTCAGACTTGCTTGCTTCTTGTCTGCTTTCCGAGCACAAACGGCTCGGATTTAGTTATCATCATTTGCTTGTTGGATTTAAACCAGATTGCATTGCTTCTTTGCAAGGCCCAAAGGAACAGCCACATATACTGTCCAACATGGCATCAGCTAAAGCATCACCAACCATGTTGCACGCTTCCTGTAAATGTGGCTGAGCTCAACCTTTTCCCTAGAACAGTCCTGCAGATGTTTGCACCTGTTAAACATGGCTCCCAAAGGATGAAGGTAAAGTGACAGTACTTACTCTCTGGAGGCACATCATGATATGCTGAGTGAAAAACTTTGTTTACCCCTGTATATTACATGTTCTCTAAACAAGAACATCACTCACTTTACGTTTACATGTATATCACTTGGGGTTTGGTCCAAGTGGTTTTGGATTCGAATGAGACCAAATATCATCCTCCTTTAGCATATTGCAAGAAATTGAGTGAAGATGTGTTACTCCATGATCCATATTGTACATTACATGTTGCTTTATAATAAACGGTTTATAGATCTTGATAGAAGCGGGGATTCAGGAGTGGTACAGTAAATCCAAACTCATATGTCCATACGAACCAATATGTATATGAGCATCCGAAATCTTTCTTATTTGCATACAATCAACAATCTAAATCCATCATTTTACCGCTCACATATTAAATCAATCTTTAAAGATCATCTCTACAAAAATTAATACAAACCAAAATCATTTACTCATTTTTTATTTATTTTTGGTTACAAAATCATTTACTCATTTGATTGCACTAAACAAATGAACACATTTGGTGAAAGTTAGCAGTGTCAAAAACTTATTGAAACGACTTTTCAACAGGGCACCTTTTACGCCAAGCCAAAAATCTTATCCACCACACCATTAAAGCCAAATCCTTGTTATAAGTTCGCGAATCTCCTCAAAAACTCATTTTGCTAGTCACTTTATCATCTTCCCGTAAACATTACCGATGAGTTGTTCTTGTTGGTCTCATGCTCTATGGAGAATACATATGAGATTAATAAGAAGTTAAGCTAAGCTAATGATTAATAAAAGCCATTAAAGAATAGAACGAACTTGGGATTGGGTATGAGCTTGAAATCAACAACAGTGAGGGATAGAGTTCTAGGAGAGCAAGGACTCTTTAGAAATTAGTAGTGTTCTTCGTTCTGGAATTTCAGACTTAAGGAGTATATATATGTTGCGCATAACCTCCGATTGATGGCGTGGCAAGGCACCAGCAACATACCTCAGTGATTAGCCAAGTGAAATGTCAAATACTATCAAAGCTTAAAGCTCATATCCCATTTTTTTTTTTTTACTCTTTGCTTTCTTAATAAAATAGTATATTTATTCAAAAATAAAATAAAATAGTATATAGTAAATTTCACTTCTCGGTAATTTTACTTATTTTTAATATGAATTGTCACAATATATGAAAATTCTATCGTGCTAAAAAATATATGATGTTGTGAGTTTTAATTAGTTAATTTAAAAAATTACATATTAAAAAAAAAAAAAAACCTCGAAGCACAACCTTTCCCTTCGTCGTGACTCGTGAGTGGTCAACGAAGCCGCGAATTTATTTTTTCCGTACTTTCTTACCCAAACATTTAAATTCGCTTTGAAATCGATGCGCGCATAAATTTCATATGATCCTTCTGCACCAAAATTAGGGTTTCGGCTCTCCAATGGTGGGCATGATGATGATGACCACCGCCAATTCCAACGAACGCATCGCTCGCCTCTTGGACTCCGCCGTCGTCGCCGCCGACATACCGTCCAAGCTCGACCGGCTAACCCAATTGAAGCGAGATTTACTCCGGCGAGACCCTGCTTTCATCTCCGAGCTCCTTCCTCGCCTCTTCGAGCTTCAGTCCGACCGGTTCAGTCCCGTTCGGAAATTTGCCACCGTGTGAGCTTTTCCTCAAAACCCTAGCTGTACTGTTTTCCCGCGTTTAATTTTTTCGTCTCTGAATTGCTTTACGAATTCGAATGTAGAATGCTCGGCGAAATTGGATTGATGCACGTAGATTTCGTGCCTGAGATTGTGCCGTCGTTGATTAATGTGTTAAGTGATGATACACCGGCTGTGGCTCGCCAAGCCATTACTAGTGGGAGTGAGTTGTTTCGCTGCGTTCTAGAGAAGGTTGCACTTCAGGTAACTAGTTAGAGTGGTTGATGCCGCCGCTGTAGTTTCGGATTAGTTTCAGTGATTTGTAATGTGTCATTGTTAATGTTTCAGGGTCTACATTCTAGTGAGTTGGACAGTTTGCTTGAGTCATCGTGGTCATGGATGTTGAAGTTGAAGGAAGAAATATTCTCGATAGCTTTTCAGGTATGTTATGATTGTGATGATGGCATATGAATGGATGGATTTCATTGTGGTATAATTCATGATCCTATCGTGCATATCAGCCAGGAAGCGGTGGAGTGAGGTTGCTGGCATTGAAATTTGTCCAGGAAGTTATTCTTCTTTATACTCCTGATCCTAATGGCTCCCAAGAGCCCCCAGCTCATGAAGGTAATCCGAAGTTATAGTTTGGTTCTGCATTCAAATTCAGAAAGTAAATGGCTTGGTTTTTGGCTTATAAAGGATGTTTGTTTTCTTTGTAGGACAATTGGTGGAATTTAATATATATTGGCTTCGTGGCGGTCATCCCCTACTCAATGTTGGAAATTTGTCAATTGAGGCTAGTCAAAGTATGGGCTCATTGCTTGATCAACTAAGGCTCCCAACTGTTAAGTCTCTTGGCAACTTAGTCATCGTTGTGCTTATTAATAGGTACTTCAGCTTTCTTTGTTCGTATACTTTTTCTTCCTCTAAAAATGTGGGCATCACACATGCTTTCAGTGAAGCATTTATATGACTGTGATCCAAAACTAGTGAAGATGTGATGGTTGTAGAAATTGTATAAAACACTTCTATAGAAAGAGGTCGTACAAAAAGAGAGTAAAAAGAGTTGTAGGAAGGGCTCCAAGTTTTACAAACACTGACTTTTGATAATATGCTTTTTTCTTTTAGTTGCATAATTGGTACAGTTTGTATCTTCTATCTAGAAGTGTTGTTCCTTTAAATTTGTTATTTATTCTTTACTCTGTTTAATGCTTCTTGACAGTCTTTCAGCAATTGCGAAGAATAGACCTGCCTTCTATGGTCGCATTTTACCTGTATTACTTGGGTTTGATCCCTCAACTGCTGTCATTAATGGGATACGTGTCTCAGGAGCACACTATGCCTTAAAAAATGCCTTCATCTCCTGCTTAAAATGTACTCACCAGGGTGCTGCACCGGTATGTTGTTCAATACCATACCATAAGAATACGTTAATTGTCTACTTGATTTTAAAAGATTCATAAATAATTGAGCGTTCTCTTTGTAGTGGCGAGATCGTTTAGTTGGGGCGTTGACCAAGATGAAAGATGGAGGGTTGGTAGAGCATGCCATTTATCCAGTTGGCAATATTAATGGAAATGTGGAGGGTCAAAACAATTCTCCAGTTATTAAGGTATTTGTCTCCTCCCTTCTCCCTTTTCTATTGCTGTTGGTCTGCACATATAAAGTTGATACGCTTGCCATGTGCACATTGCCATATTTGTATATTTGATCTTTTCAAACATGGATGTTTTGCAGGAAGAGGAGCCCACAGTTAGAACATCTACTGCTGTGCAAAGTAATTTTGGGAGGAAACGATTGGGAGCACCGGATAGTAGTGAACTTGCTGAGGATGAAGACGCCTCTGGAAAGCGTATCAAATCAACACCTAGTGTCTCAGAAGAATCGGCCAAAGATGTAGATAGGAATATTTCTGTGTCTCAAGATGACATTTCTTCAAGTGGGACAGCCACTTCCAGAGGAAGTGGTGATAGTGGACCTGTGCAGCAACTTCTTGATATGTTTGGCGCATTGGTTGCTCAGGGTGAAAAAGCGGTTGGTTCTTTAGAGGTTCTTATCTCAAGTTTCTCTGCTGACATGCTAGCTGAGGTAGTGATGGCTAACATGTGCAACCTTCCTCCCAATCTTCCTGGAGCTGAAGGAGATGATGTATCTTTGATAAACATGGTTATAGTTGGCGGCGATTCTCAAGTCAAATATCCCCAATCATTTATTGCCGATGTACTCTCTCTTACAAGTACTTTCCCTCCAATAGCTGCACTTCTGGATGCTCATCAGTCGGCGTCTTATAATATAGTGGTATTTTTTTTTCTTTTCATTTTTTCAACCCCCCTCTTTTGCCTGCTGAAGTTCTAGGAAAAAAGGTGTATAATTGAGGCAATGTTTCTGGTAATTTCAGAAATCTGAGCCGAAGGAAGAGCAGGTAACAGTTGTAGGTGATAGTGCTGTTGCATGTACTGATATGGATTATGAAGCTGAAACTGCTATGCTGCCTACTGGTTTACCAGCTTCACCTAATGTGTTTTCACCTGAGACGGAGAATGGTTGTCCGTCTCTTCCGTCTGATGTTGATGACATAGAGGGTCTTGAGAATGAAATACCTGGGCTCGATTCTTCTGCTTGTAATAGTGGATTATCAGAACCTGTTGTTGCATCCTCATCGACCTTCATGGATGTCGAAGATGCCAGTCTAGAGCAAGTTAGCAGTTTGAGTCAGCAGCCACTGCTTAATATACTTCCATCATTGTCGGCCGATAGGTCTGAGGAGCTTAGCCTTGGAGCAGCTGTTGCAGATGTCAACAGTCTGATATCTTCAACAGCAACATCAGTTGGGTTGACCCATCATCTTGTCCTGCCTAAGATGTCGGCGCCGGTTGTCATCCTTTCTGATGAAGAGAACGATCGTTTACAGAAGTTGGCTTTTACCCGCATAATCGAGGCATATAAGCAGATTGATGTTTCTGGCGGTTCCCAAGTTCGAATCTCTCTCCTTATACATTTAGGAGTCGAGGTAATAAATCTTGCTTTTTAGTGACAGCTATATAATTTGCCCTACTTGTGATGGTATTAATTTCCTTATTTGGATTCTAAATTTGTTAGTATGTTAAAACATTTTTTGGATTTAATTGGTTAAACCTTTATTTCTTCTTTGGCTTTTGTTGGGCTAGGGGAAGGGGATGAAATTAGTTCTTTCTTACTGAAGGCTAACAGTATGGTATCATAGTAGTGTCAATGTGGATCTTCCGAAAGCTGTGTTCTTTTATTGAACTCAAGTTTCTTTTATCTATTCTTTTGTAGTTCCCCTTGGACTTAGACCCCTGGAAACTGCTGCAGGAGCATATCTTGGCAGATTATACAAATCACGAGGCAAGTAAATATTTGTTTGTTCGTACTGGTTTCTTCTTCTTTTGCATGTGTTTTGATGGTTGTTTGAATACTATTTGCGTATATATTCTGTATTGGGTCATTTGATATTTAGGACTACACTTTTGGTTTATTACAGTTGAGAAGTCAGTTTTGGCCTTTTGCATACTATATCTGTGAGCATTGCATGCTGTTGCTCTGTGGAAGAGGATGATTTGTTTTAGGCATGCTTTTTTATTTTATTTTATTTATTTATTATTATTATTATTATTGTTATTGTTATTGCAATACTGAGGGAATAGATCTCTTTTTGTTCCTTCTTTTGATCTACTTGCTCAACAGTTAATTTATATGTAATGGAGTATTGTCATTGAGTTATCTTGCTCTTCTTTTTGTTTGGGTGTTGAAATTGTGGAAACTACAAGGAAAAAACATACCTGGTAAGTGTACAGGATGTTGTCAGTGTAAAAAAGATCTCTGAGATGATAGTCAGCATAGCTGGTGCACAACTGCTCGCTTATCTATATTAAGAATTATTAATGAAAGGGATGATAGTCCTTTCAAAAAAGCAATGAAATGATGGCTGTTTTTCTGATGTGTTCTTGTGTTGTCTTACATATATACTGGCTAACGGTTATCGTTGGATCTCTTCAGGGACACGAGTTGACGTTGCGTGTCCTATACAGGTTATTTGGAGAGGCAGAAGTGGAACACGATTTCTTTTCTTCTACAAACGCTACTTCTGTTTACGAAAAGTTCCTTTTAACTGTGGTGTGTTCTTATCTCTATATGTAAACAGTTTATTAATGCTGCTTCTGTTTATGTAATGTTCCTTTTGACTGTTGAAGATTTCTTTTTTGTTGTCTAAATTATTTTTGTGTCATTGCAGGTAGAAACACTTAGAGATTCTTTACCACCGTCAGATAAATCATTAAGTAGATTGCTTGGTGAGGTTCCATCTTTACCAAATTCAGTTTTGAAGTTATTGGAGTGCATGTGTTCGCCTGAAAATTGCGACAAAACTGAGAAGGAAGTACAAGGTGGGGATCGAGTGACTCAAGGTCTCAGTACTGTATGGAGCCTGATTTTGCTGAGGCCTCCTTTTCGAGATGGCTGCTTAAAAATTGCTCTACAGGTTCCTTCTGTTTATCTATACTCTTGTTTAGTTCGGTGTATACCATTTTGTGTATCCTTAAAGTACTTTTTCTGGTTTTCACCTGACTGTGTTTTTCTTGGTCCTCTGAAAGAGTGCAGTTCATCATCTGGAGGAAGTGCGTATGAAGGCTATACGTCTGGTACTTATTCGCAACTTACTATTAGAGTTGAATTAGATATTTGGTTCTAACTTTTTGTTTTTCTTTTTCCTGGGTTCTTTCATCAAACAGGTTGCAAACAAGCTTTATCCATTGTCAGCCATTGCCAAGCGAATTGAAGATTTTGCTATTGAAATGTTGCTTACTGTGAAAACTGATGATGCAACTGAAAGAACAGATGCTGATGGATCAAAAGCTGAATCCCAAAAGGTTCAATCTATGCATTGCCCATGTGGGTTTTCACTGTATTATTAACTTGATTTAGTCTGTTAACATCTAATTTTCTTTTGTCACAGGATTCTGACTCAGAAAAACATTCGAATGAACCTCCAGCAGTGAGTGGCAACCAAGATATCTCCTCTGATACTCATCAATCATGCAATTCTCAAAGTATGTCACCGCTTTCAATTGCCGAGGCAGAGCGGTGTCTGTCATTGTATTTTGCTCTGTGCACAAAGGTTTGACTTTATCTTACATAGTTTCTTCTTATTTGCATTCGGTGACTTTTTTTTTTCAATTTTAATTAATTTTTGTTGAAGTTAACATAAGTTGTGTATTCTGTAATCTGATTTCAGAAGCACTCTCTTTTTCGCCAAATATTCGCTGTGTATGGAAATGCATCAAAGGCGGTTAAGCAGGTTTATTGACGTAGAAATGAGCATAGTGCTTGCAATTACTGGCCCATGTGGTGTTTCTTCTTATCAGTTGTTTGGTGCAGTGCAGGCAGTTAATCATCATATTCCAAAACTAGTGCGTACAATGGGCTCATCACGAGATCTTCTTGATATTATTTCAGACCCTCCGTCTGGAAGCGAGAACCTCCTGATGCAGGTTTTATATTATTGACATGATAGTTCTGCCCAAGCTATATAATGATAAATTACACCTTTTAATCCCAACTGCCCTTTGGTTAATTTCCCCAGGTTTTGCATACACTGACAGATGGGGCAGTTCCCTCTCAAGAGCTGATATTTACCATTAGGAAGTTATATGATTCAAAACTGAAGGTATTTTGAACAGTTTCTAATGCTTCTTGTAAAAGTACTGAAGCTATAAACTAATATATGGTTGGTTGTGAATAATTACAGGACATAGAGATTCTCATTCCGATATTACCATTTATACCAAAAGATGAGGTTCTTTCCCATTCTCTCATTTCCTAATTGGGTCTACTATGCAATCTGTGTTTATGTTGGTGTTACCTGTTACACATATTTCTTTATATGAACTTCTTGTGTGTGGTTGAGCTATAGGTATCTAGCTAAACAATTCTTGACAATGGACTTTTAGAATGACGTGGAGTCTAGTATAAACCTATGTTTTTTGCCAAATTGTTATCTTGATGTGGATATGCTGAATGATGAGCCATTTTTATAGTCTTAATAACTTAGTTGATTCTTCTTTTTTGGTTACAAAATAGCTTAGTTGATTCTGAATGTTTTTTTTTTCTCTCTCTCTCTCTCTCTTTTTGTACTAAACCTAAACAATTTTTTCCACAACGTTCACCCAATCAAGAATGCAGAAAATTTCAAGAAACTCATTATAAATTGTTTAGTTACTATCATTCATTCAAGCTGAATATTAAGATAAAAGGAAATTATCTAAACTTTGATGCCCATAAAGACACCATTGATATGCTCCTTCCCATTGGGAATTTATCCCCTTCCACACAATCCATAGAACTGCCATGATTGCATGTGCTGCTTTCACATGATATTATCTATCTTGTATTGCATAAATTCCGAGTAAACTAAGTTCCATTCAATCATTTATACTGCCGATTATACTTTACATTGCTTTCAGATTGTCAGTCAGCAAGCTTTTCTTTTGTTAAAGCTTTATATGCCTGTCTTTGTTAGGTTATGTTAATCTTTCCCCAGCTTGTGAATCTTCCCCTGGATAAGTTCCAAGCAGCACTAACTCGCACACTACAGGTAATGTTTCCTTTGTTAATTCTTGGCAATCTAAGTGTTCGAAGTGTATCGGTTTTCTTACTGTGAGGAAAGATTCATTAAAAGACTTAAATATGCTTGTAAAGCATCTGTTATGCTCTTCTTGATCCTACATTGTGATTGCACAGGGATCATCCCATTCTGGTCCTCTTCTCGCTCCAGCTGAAGTATTGATTGCTATCCATGGGATTGATCCTGACAGAGATGGAATTCCATTAAAGAAGGCATGTCTTCTATTGTTTTCTTGGTTGGAACTTGGAAGTCGTTCTGAGGGACAATAATTAATGACTGAATAACTTTCTTGCAGGTCACAGATGCATGCAATGCATGTTTTGAGCAGCGACAGATATTCAACCAACAAGTTCTTGCTAAAGTTCTGAATCAATTGGTTTGTAACATTGTACTGTTGTGAACTTTACTTTTGGTTACCACCTCTTTTAAGCATATGCTAATGAAAAACAAGATTCGTACTTGCAGGTTGAGCAGATTCCCCTTCCTTTACTGTTCATGCGTACAGTATTGCAAGCTATTGGTGCTTTTCCTGCACTGGTAAGATCAGCATCTCTCGTAGAGCTAGAGACCATGGGCTACACCTATGCTAGATTGCATAACACAATCATAGAGTACAGCATATGGTGCTGAAAAGATTTTTTTATATTAATCCATCCCGCTTTAAAAATACTTTTAAATGATCAGACAGTTCTGTTGTGCTAGCAATTCTGTAGGGAAAAAAAAAGAGAGTATCTATTTATTTTGTAGTGTGAAATTTTAGTACTTCTGATTTGGCTTTTGGGTAAATGATTATGACTTTCAAGTCTGTCAAAGTTAAACGGACCATAATAGATCTAACAAACACAGAATTCTTCGTGGTCAACTATTTAAATGTTATTACATTTGTAGTCTTTGACCCCAGTTCTTTATATCAGAGTCAGTTGATTTTTATGTGTGTGTGTGTGTGTCCTAACTTTCTAATTTTAACTTATTAAGTTATATCAAGTTACTGATTGTTGATTTGCTTTACCGGTGAATATTGTAGGTGGATTTTATAATGGAGATCCTCTCTCGACTTGTGAGCAAACAGGTAGCTTTCAGTATCTTAAGCTTGTTGCTTGTCATATCTAATATATATTTTATTAATGTGATTGATGAACTGTTGCAGATATGGAAATACCCAAAGTTGTGGGTGGGATTCCTGAAGTGCGCATTGTTGACAAAGCCTCAGTCATTTGGCGTGTTGCTTCAGGTGCATACATGTTGCGTTCTCCATGCAATTACTATAGTTCTGTGACAGACTTAAATTGCGGCACAAGCTTAAAAAGAGATTTGTTTTATCTATATTTATAAAATTTAACTTTGGGTTTTAATTTTTGTTTAAAAAATTATCAATCTCTATTTCAGATTATCATCTCATAATTAGGATGTTATTTTGGTCATTGCTCATGTGAATAGACCTTATCATAATAGGGTTGGAGGATTTGTTATATTGATCAAGGTTTCACATATTGAAGCAATACCTGAAATTCTCTTCTTCCTTTCTTTGTCAACCTCTTTTTATGTCTTTATTCTCCAATTAGCTTAATTTTCTTCTTTCTCTCTTTTTACCACTTTTCTTGCTGAGTTATGTCAAATCTTTATCCTTATTGGATAGTTCCCATTTCTACACCTATTTTTCATCTTAAGTGTGTAGATTTGGACCCGTGCAACCAACTTTTTTCCGTAGAAACTGTTGTTTTCATACCCTTACCAATGGTGTCTATGTTATTGTCTTTCAGCTACCTCCAGCACAGCTAGAAAATGCATTGAAGAGAACTGCAGCTCTGAAAGCACCCTTGGTTGCCCATGCTAGCCAACCAGATATCCGATCTTCACTTCCAAGGTGAACGAAAAATCTGTCTCATTTGACATTAAAGCTCTCTTAGTGGAGGAAGCCTGAGTGGCTAATTGAGGAACTTGATTTGGATATTTTCTTTTGCAGGTCTATATTGGTAGTTTTGGGAATTGTTTCAGATTCTCAGGCACAAACGAGTCAGGCAAATACTGGAGATGCAAGCAACTCAGACAAGGAGGCAGTCACGGAGAAATCAAAAGAAGAATCATCTAGTGCTTGTTGAAATGCCGAGTCAACTTAAACTTGTGGAGAATATACCAAGAGGGCATTGGCCGAGTTCCAAGCTCCTAAATACATGAGTAAATATGCTGCAGTCTATCGAGACGCTGATGGAAAGGCAAGTCGAGGCGGTCATATTGTGTTTTATCAAATGGCCAAAGCAACCAGGTCGATAGCTGTATCATAGGGATGCATGTACCAAAGAATTACTTCATTTTTAAAATAGGCATTAATTTTTAAATGAAATATTGAAATAGCAAAGCATAGATCGATCATAGAAAATAATTTGAAGTATTTATGTAACACTGGACCATTCCACAATTTTCTGAGTGGAATTGATATTGTTTTCAGTGCCTATCTCATGCAACTTCAGTCGAATTTTTTTGTTATTCTGTTGATGAACCTTTTATGGGTGCAAACTATTCCTTGTTTTCTTTTTGGCATCATAGATAATACATTACTGCCCTGAGTGGCTTTGATTAAAGTTATATTACTAACTTTACTACAGTATTGAAGTCGATATTCTGCATCGCTTGCCATTGACACCGAGCAAATATAACAAATTTATGTTGACATGTATACTCCAAGGAATTGTAAAGGCAAAATTCGCACCTACATCCCACAACGTAAAAATGGAGCACTAGTGTTTTCATGTATCTCTACATGTCTGAAAATCTAGAATTTAGTTATATAAAACATTAAGTGAGGCTTGGAGGTCAGAAATGAGAATGAAATTATGCAAGAGTCGCAAAAATAAATAAATAAAAAACAAAAATAACAAACGTTTTACCTTTTTATTTTTTGGTCTGAAAATGTTTTTTATACCTTACGAATGAAGAAACCAAATGAGCCACGAAATCTACAAGTTACATGACAAAGCAGTCTCGCCAAACAAAAACCGACCAAACAAACAAGGGTCCTTGACCAAAAGCACCAAAATGAACAAAAATTATCCCACTTACCCCGGTAAGAGATTTTTATTCCCAACTACACAATTTGACAGCAAATTACCATTTTACCCTCAATCAAATTAATCAATTACAGCTACAGCTGCCACTCTGTCTCCTTTCTCTCCACAGACGTAGCGGACTCTCTCTCTCCGAAGACGTCTGCTTTTCTCTCTCCCCGATCCTCCAGTCTTCTTCGTCGACGGAGTTCTCACCGGCGATAGCGACGGCGACGACGAGAGCCTCCAAATCTAGATGCTCCGCGCGACTTTACTGAGCCGACCGGAGGCGCCGTCACCGGGATGGCTGAGAATACCGATCACTGGGCGATAATTGAGCTTGGGGTCAAGCGCCGTACACCTCTGCGAGGAGTCTGAGGCGGCGAATTGAGTGGGGAGCAGAATGTCGGCGTCGACTGGGCCTTGTCGGAGCTGACCTCGTTGGAGAGGGGAAATCAAGAAGGGGATCCGACGATTTTCGATGGTCTTCAACCTCAGTCCTAGTCTCACCTTCACAGCCTCTCTCTACCATGGTCTCTGATTCAGGCCATTATTATCCTGCAACAGTGCTACAGAGGCCGAGCTTGGATCCCTCAGCAACATCCAACGTCCGACCGGTGCAGAGGATTTCTCGGTTTGCTCCGATATGGTGCCCAGAGTATTTCTCTGGGTGGCCAAATAATTTTTTTTTTTAGTGAAGTGTAGGCAGAAAGAAAAAAGAAAAAGTTTTCTACAATTTGTTCTTATTCTACACATGCAGAGCTTTGAAAAAAATTTCATCATCTAATTTGGTCTTGTTTACTTTATACAATCTGTTCTTTTCTGCTTCTTTTATTTGGCAAAATGGAGGCAGAAGGCCCGGAAAGAAAGAAAAATGAAGAAAAAGAATTCTATTGGGGAGCAATAGGCGCCTATTGGGGGGCAATAGACGTTTTTAAATTGATATAATTTATTCGTTTTTTTTCTTTAAACAAAGTTTTATTTGTCTAAATTTAGAGAGATTAGTTCATATTCTGGCAACCGAAAGTTCTATTAGGGGACAATAGACATCTATTGGGGGGCAATAGACGTATATTGAGGGGCAATACATGGCTGATAGACGTCTATTGGTGGGCAATAGATGGTTGATAGACGTTTATTGGGGGGCAATAGACGGCTGATAGTCGTCTATTGAGGGCCAATAGACGTCTATTAGGGGGCAATAGACGTCTATTGGGGGCAATAGACGTCTATTGGGGGCAATAGGTGTCTATTGCCCCTCTATTAGGGGGCAATAGATGTCTATTGGGGGCAAAAAAACTTTCCGGTGAGATTTTCAGCAAATTCCGGTGGGCGGCAGCCGGTGACCGGAATCCGGCGACCGGTGACCAGATTCCGGCGAAAGTTGGCCGGATTCCGGCGAAAGTTGACCGGATTCCGGCGGCCGGTGACCGGATTCCGGCGACCGGTGACCGGCTCCGGCGAAGTCTCCTATGGTTTCTCTCTCTTCCATTTTCTCTATCTCTCTCTCTAAGTAACAAAGAGGTGAGGGGTAAAATGGTATTAAAAAAAATTAAAAACAAAAAAAAAATCTTAATGGGGTATTAGGGAAGACTCCCTTAGAGTGTATTGGGTAAGAGAGAATTAAAAAAACTTAATGGGGTAAGTGGGAAAAAAATCCCTAGAAATGGGGTAAATGGACGAAAGCCCAACAAAGAAACAAAAAGTCTCAATATATACACGAAGAAGTGAATATGTTGTAGAACCTACATCCAAATCTATTTCCATTTTTACAGAAAGCTCCAAAAATTGTTTATGTTTCGACTCGGGTAGGCTAGGGCTTAACAAAACTACAACAGAGACTATGCTTAGAAATCAAATCTCGCGAGAGATCCAGGCGACCATATGAAGGAGTGAAGCCGAAACTCAGATGGTTTATTCAAGTCATTACCCGTTGGATTTCCAGACCCACCTCTCTTACTTTCGTGTCAGGAAACTGGTAGGTGATGGTGATTCTCACAAAGCTTAATCCCTATATTAAACAATAAAAAATTATTAACTTTGGTAAAAGTAAGCTCCAGCAGAGACATCTCTTGTACAGAAGAAGGTATACCAAGCTAAGTTTATGCTTGCTCATAAGTTCTCATAAAAAAACAAACTTATGCTTGCTCCAGCAGAACCTAGATATTAAACACACTAGTAAGTGGAAAACAAACTTAGCATAATAATTGCAGACAAGTATACCAAGCTTGACCGAAAGAAATGTGTTCGATCTTTGGTTTACTATCAGACTCCTCAACCCAAAGACTAGGAAAATATTAAACACAGTAGTAAGTGGAAAACAAATTGAGCATGATAGTTGCAGAGACAAGTATACCGACCTTCTCTGAAAATACGAATTCGATCTCAAACCACTTCAACCCAGCTTCCGCTGCTGGAGTACAAACAATGCTAAAACCTCCTAAAATGAACATACAGCATGTGACAATATCAAAAGTAGAAAACAACTGTAGAACAAATCTGTGAATAATGGAAGACCAACCATACGGCAGTGTTCCGTTACATATGTAAGAAAATAAACAGCCTTCACAGAAAGTAAGGTATTTGTTGGCTTCACTTATTACCTGCTCGACTGATTGAGACGGGATGACAGAGGTTGAGAAAATTCACTTTTCTGTGCCAGACTGCTAGGGCACCAGCGACAGCAATTGTTCCCTATTCTTCATCAGTTTTTGTGCGGTTGGTGCGAAAAACTGCATAGATTCATGAACGTACACCTGCATCCCACATCACAGTCAAGAGTTTTGATTGTTGTCCTCTGGTTATGAGTAAACATCAGAATGGCAGGAACCTTCTTTCCGTTCATGTTTGGGCCATTAGAAAAAAATTCCTGTAATAGTGGGAAGTTCATTGTGGAAAACCAGGAGAAAAGATTTTTAAGGACATAAGCTTACCAAGGACCAAGGTGTTGCAATCTGGGCTCTAATATTGGAAAGCTTGTGATGGTGTCCATGCAGAACCAGGATGCATAATACCAAGTGCACGCTGAGAATTTCAAGTCGATGGGATGCAGCATCATGTTTTCTGGGAACTATATATATATATATCTAGAATCTGGTCCTGTTTACAAACAAATCTATGTTGAAGTACGATGAGGATTGTGACACAGATAGCTTTATCCATCTAGTATACAATATAAATTACAATCACCAACAATTTATCAATTCTAATAGCAGGAAGTAATGGAATTGGCTGGCAGAGATATGTAACACATCAGAATTCAAAACTTAACAAAACATAGAAAGAAACCCCTAAATCGTCAATGCGTTTTCCAAATAATGCCGGGCTAGTTTGTTCACCAAACCAGGCATATTTGCAGAAAAAGGCATGGACTGCCTCTGAGATGGAAGCGTTTGTAAAATTGTGTCCATCTCCTTCTCATCAAAACAGTTTCATTTCTTCACAAATATTCATATATTACGAAATACCTTACTTTCTGTGAAGGCTGTTTATTTTCTTACATATGTAACGGAACACTGCCGTATGGTTGGTCTTCCATTATTCACAGATTTGTTCTACAGTTGTTTTCTACTTTTGATATTGTCACATGCTGTATGTTCATTTTAGGAGGTTTTAGCATTGTTGGTATATTCTAAACTGGTGTAGTTGTTACTGTAAGAGATTTGCATATGTCCAGCTTATGGTGATTGAAGTTGAAACTAATACTTGGTACGAAAAATTGATTCTGGTTTTTGGTATTATGGAAATGCTAGATTGACAGAATGCTGGTTTTTAATATGGATCATGTAATGTGAGGTAGTTGAAGTGGTTTTTAATATGGATCATGTACTCAAGCAGCGGAAGCTTGGTTGAAGTAGTTTGAGATCGAATTTGTATTTTTGGACAAGGTCAGTATACTTGTCTCTGCACTATTATGCTCAAATTGTTTTCCACTTACTAGTGTGTTTAATATTTTCCGAGTCCTTGGTTTGAGGAGTCTGATAGTAAACTAAAGGTCTAACATATTTTCTTGGTTACCTTTGAGCAACTATATCGTTTTAAGTGTTTCTTTGAAGTAATCATTGACAAAGTCTTTTGTTTTGTTTCAGGTTGATAATGAGCCCCTGCGTCTTACTTCCTTTGAAGCTGCTGCCTTTCCATAGGAGATTCTTAAGAGGAGCTAATATTTGACTTTCTTTGTATTCCATTTGTGGATGTCATATTTGCTGTAATAATTTCAATATGTTGATCATATATTAGTTTTGGTACGTTTAGAGTTGGACATGATATTTGTGGTTAAAGGCCAATAACCACAGCACTCCGGCTTTAATAGAGTTAATAGCCATAAATTAATGGTTGTGGCCATAGGCCTCATTTGGATTAGCCACACTCCGTCCTTGATAATCATGAATTAATGGTTGTGGCCATAGGTCTCATTTGCCGAATAGCCGTTACAATCATTAACCTCCACCAGCGCTTGATCAAAGCTCCAAGTTGTCACCCGCATTGGTGAAGGTGTAGGAGAAAACAGCTCTCAGTTTGTTCTTGGACTGTGACTCTTCCATTCTAGTTCCATTAGTCTAATAAGCAACCATGAAAGAGTGATGGTTGAAGGCTTTACATATGTTCAACTCTCCAACGATAAAATGACCGTTGGAGACAAAAGTCATCCCCCTTCTTTGTACTTCCCCAAGATCAGCTTGTATTTCCCCATCCTTCCTTCAACGCAGAGGCTAACTAGTCTCGCTGTTTTTAAACTGAGTGAGATGCTATCAAATTGACAAATTCCTAGACAAGTCGTACCCTAGCAGACGGTGAGATAGGGCGACTAATAAGGTTTTGCTGCAGTAAAACCGTAAACGGAGAATTTGCTATAACAGAAGATAAATAACCAAAATTTGAGACTTTACTGGTTAGATCTTCTCAAACCTTATTATATGCCTGACTCTTGATTTATTTGTGCTAACAGGGTTTACGGTGCAAATAGTACAGTTACCTGGTGGAAAATATGGTATTGTTCAAGTAAATTCAGAATATGTGTCTGTCCCAAACTCTAGGTTACTTGACCGAGTGGTAATATGGTTAGAATTAGAAAATATCGATTCCTTTAAACATGTTATCAGCACGAGCCCTAACTGTCACGCCCCGAATTTTAAATACAATTAAAAATCCGAAACATGAATTAATACAACTCACATAAATACAACCTGAATTTTTTTCTCAAAACAACCACACCTCACATCGCTCGATATTACATAAACCAAATCTCAAATTTGTTTATTACAGCACACTCTCACCAAATTATATTGTAAGGCTCAAATGAGCATAACTCACCTCACAATTACAATTGCTGTAAAACTAAAACAAATTCTCTAACCCGCACGATCACCGTCCTGATTCTCCTGACCTGCAGGATTACCCGCTACACCGTTTGAATAGTGTACCGGGATTGCAACAATACAAACCCGGTAAGCTTTTTGCAAAGCTCGTATGAGTAAATGAAAGGATTGCACGATTTAAAGTAACACAATCAACTCAAGCACATTTTAATTTTGTTTTGCATAAGAATTGAAGTGTACAACATCACTTCAAGCATCAATCAACTCACATCTCATCATGACTACTCAATAATAAACAACTTCTTACTCAATATATACTCACAGGCTTATGATTTATTTATATAAATCATCCCATGCAGTATATTATACTTACAGGCTTATGATTAATTATATTAATCACCCCATTCAGTATATCATACTTACAGGCTTATGATTAATTATATTAATCACCCCATTCAGTATGTCATGTCATACCCAAGGGCATATGATAACTCGTTTATCCCCCAAGCAGTATGACGGCAGACAGACTAGAGCTCTAACTGTATCGTAAAGTGTCACCTGGGCCAAGGTTCACCTTACGAATGACTGCTTTTCTTAATTCACTCGACTCCTCATTTAATTCATCTCAACGACTCAACTATCGCACTTTACTCAATTACCCATTATCATAGACAACACAACATCTAAGATAAATCACATATTCCAAGGGTAATGCTCAAAATATAACTCAGTAAATCACACCATCCAATATATATTCCACGTAAATATATATATACGTAGTCACCCACACAAGAGTGACCACTAATACCAACTATAGTTCACATGCAATAAAATCTAGAAATTCATTTTTATAGTTTAAATACATTTTACTTATCTATGGACCGTAGTCGATCAAGTCCATATAATTTAAAACAAATATTTATTTTAGTAAAACAATTTCCACAATTTCTCAATTAAATAAAATCACCGAATTTCGGTTCGTGAATGAACCATGTGCGATTTACTCACCTCGATATTCCCGCTGCGTCTTCAATTCAACACAATACACACCGAAATCGTTCACCCAAGGGAGACCGTCAATCACCTAATCACACATGACCTTAACTTAGCCAATAGCTCAAAAACATACTCAAACGACAATCCAACGGTCGGATCGAAATTAAATGATGATCCAACGGTCGGATCCTCACGGATCGCCTTTAGGATCACCCCCCAAAAATCATCACGAAGATCCAACGGTCAGATCTTCCTGAATCGTCCTTACTAACATCTTCACAAATTTATACAAAAATCCGACGGACGGATTCTCACGAATCGCCTCCCTAATCACCGTTTTGCATTTATACGAAGATCCAACGGTCGGATCTTCGCCCATGACCACACAAAGCCACTGGGACAGTCATAAGATCATCGTATCAAAACTACAAGTCCATCTGACGGTCCTAACTTCACATATCACAAATCTAACGATCGAAATCGATCGAAACTTAAAAATTCATAACTTCATCATACGATATCCAAAAATTATGAATTATATATGCAAACGATCGTATCGACACGTAGAACACAAAAATGGACAGAAACTGTCCTTGGGGTGTCCGGAGGTCGCCGGAAACCACCATCACAGTGGCGGCACCGCCACCCATCCAAAGTCAAAATTAGACAAAACTCCCAACATCAAAGTCCTTCAACTCAACTCCAATTTCACTTTTCATAACTACACCAAAGTCAGATTATAAGCCAAAAAGTAGAATTTCACCTCGCAAGTTTTGAAACCCGAAGAACCCTAGTTTCCCAATCTTCAAAATTCGATCACCCCGGATCAAATCGCTGCAAGCCTTCTTGGGGATAGCTTCTACTTCCTCTGGGCTAGAAAAGCCCTCAAAGAACTCGAGCTATAGTGGCCGGAGCTGGGAGAACCAAGGTGGCGAAGGAAGACGATTTCCAGCTCGGCTGTGCGGCTTCTCGGTCTTCTAGCGGCCACCACGATGGTTATCTCAAGTCGATGTCTTCTGGAAAGTTGTAGAAAACTTCACGGTGAGAAAAATTGCTTTTGGAATCAGGTCGATCGGAGGCCTGTAGAGGAAGATATGGCCAGACAAAGTAGAGCCCAGAAAAAGTGGGGAAGAGCGATTTCGTCTCCGACGAGGCTCTCTTCTCGACCTTGTAGAGCCTCATACAGCTCGTATTTCACTTCGATTTCTTCTACAAACTCGTAAAGGGGGTCGAGACCAGAAAAACCCACTTTGTTTCACATCAATCGGTGGCCGGATGAGGAAGAACGAAGGTGACGAAGGGAGGGGGTCGCGGCTGGGCTCGGGAGAGAAATGGGGAGAAATTTCTGGAGTTCCAGAAATTCTGTCCTCATTTGCAATATTCGGATTTTTTTTCATATTTATAGAAAATCCCAATTTTCAAATATTTGTAACTTATTCATACGAACTCCGAATATTACGTTCCATATGTCCACGAACTCGTATCGACGCGCTCTACAACTTTCATGAAGGAAGTTTTCCCAATTTCCCAATGTATAAAAAGTCAACTCCTTTGACCCCCCTAAAACGTTCAGTTTTCAAAATAAAATCGTTCGAACTAATTCCACACTCCTCTAAGCTTCGTACTCGTGTCCACGACCACGAAATCATTTCCAAAACGTCATCGGAAATTAACTTGAATTTTTCGGGTATTACACTAACCCTAGTTTCAAGAAGCCAAAAACCTAAAAATCTTTTCCCCATTCGCTGCCATTTTCCGTGCACCTCTCATGCGCGCCCGTGCGCCTGTACCTGCTGCAAGCCTCTGCACTACTAGCCTACGTACAAGTTCAGTCGCTTGCCCTTGCAGCACCGCATCCAACTAGCACCTGCTTCTCCATTTGCTTCGATGTATTAATGTGATTTTCCCCTAGGCCCTTCCGTTTCAATTGCCCAGTTGCAGAGTAGCTGGTTCGGCATAGTAGGATTCGAGGCATAGCGCGCATCTGCTGCTGTTGTACTCCTTATTGTAGGTTACTTATTGAACCTATTTGTAACTTGATTTCTTTTCCTTTTTTAGTTTGTTCTGATAACCTGTGGGACTTTTGTTATAAAAATTTGAGTGTTATATTTTAGATTTCAGTTAAATATTGTGGAGTTGTTGGAATTTGGGGAGCAGGGTGGCTCCAGGAGAATAAAGTTGGTTTGTTAGAAGTGTGAATGTGTTTTCTACAGGTTTTTGGTAGTCCATTTTTAGGGGTGACTCTGCCTAATTTCGGTAGAGTTATTCCTAAGGTGGGCCCCACAAGGTCTCCTCAGATTTCAGAGTGAAATTCAGGGCAGGTTCTGTCTGCCCTTCTCCATCACATCCTTCAAGAGCTCTAGACAAATCCGCCATCACCCTACAACCTACAATTCGACTGGGCAAATCACTACCGGACACAAGGTCCATTCTGGCATGTCCAACGCCGCCGCCGCGAGGGCGTGCCGTCGAACCGGGCATATGCTATAGCCGGAAGACCAGTCGCACCTCCTAGGTAGACTTGTAAATGGATCGAATTTTGATCTGGACCCGCTCTGAATCCGTGGCTATTGGACGGGTTTGGATTGAAAGTTTTGATCTGTTGATCCGTTAATGATCCGAATCCGTTAACCAATTTATTTAACATATCAAATATGAATTTAGGTCAATCCGATCCGTTTTCATAATAATATAATATTATTTTTTCAATACATTATTATTTTTTGAAAAATATAAAATATAAGATATAAAGAATTTCTAATACAACTTTTTTGCAAAAACCTAAGGACGTTCTTCATAAAGAAAGTCCATCAGTCTATCACCTAAGAAGCATTATTGATAAAGGCTTCGTTTAGTTTACCAAAAAGCTAGAAGAACAATTAATCTCATACACATCTCTAGACGTCTCTCTCTTATTTTATAGGGTGTTGGGAATATATTGATAATGTAATTTTACTTTCAGTGATATTCTTCATGTTATTTTAATATTTTATTAATATTATAGGAGGTATCATGATATAACTATAATATTACTATTTAAATTTTAAAAATATTTAAAATTGTAGACTAATCGGATTAGCGGGTCGGGTATCCGTTAATCCGGCGGATACGGATTTGGATCGAGCTATAAACGATCCGCTGGGTTAATGGAGCGGGTTTGGATTGAATTTTTTTATTAGTAAACGGATTTGGATTTAGGTCGATCCGCTCCAAATCCGGTCCATTTACAGGTCTACTCCTAGAGTTTTGAGAGAAAAATAGTTTTTGAGAGAATACATATTATCTTGTGACTGTCGTTTCTTATAATTTATCATCTTATTTATAAAGTTTTGATAAGGATCCTCTCTTTGGCTCTCTCTCAGCCTTGTTTCTTCGTGGTTTTTAATCATTTTCATTAGGGAGAATATCACAAATGGTCACTCAACTTTTACCTATTCGACATTTTGGTCACTCACCTTTTAAATATATCACTTTGGTCACTCAACTTTAACTCTGTTATTCACTTTAGTCACTTCTTTATTCTTTTTTCATAAAAAAAAATTATTTGCTACAATATTAATGATATTTTCGTCCAACCAATTGTGAAAATTTGAGAAATATGTATTAGAATGATTGGGAGAAGTGATCAAAGTGAGATAAAATACCTCTTGGGTGACTAAAGTGATTGACAGTGTAATAGTTGAGTGACCATAGTGATATATTTGAAACTTAAGTGACCAAAGTGTCGAATGAGTCATAGTTGAGTGACCATTTGTGGAATTCTCATTTTTCATTAACTACATATCAAGGACTCAAAAGCGATCACATCAGCAAAAAGTTTTGAGTAGAGAAGAAGGGCACAAATGGAAAACTATAATTAGTCTTAGCAGTTGATTTTTAAACGTGTTGGCCTGCATGGGGCGTCTAAGAGCAAGTCCACCCGTTGGGGGTAAATGTCAAGGTCGAAAAGTCACTAGGTCGACCAGTCAAGAAACTATTCATTGCCACTGGACATGAGTTTCCACCCGTTCTGTTTCTTGACCAATCAGTTACTGTTCATTGAATTTTTTTTTTAATTGTAAAATTGAAATATATTTGATATAAATAGATGGTAATAATGGAGATTTATGGATAATTAATGTCATAATTGTGATTGCTATTATAATTTGGAGTTTAGGCACTATGTCCCTCCTATGTATTCTTTGGTTTCAATATTAATGGTCAAGACCTAAGATCAGTTGCACCGGCCCTTTCTTCAAAAAAAAAAAAAATACATTGATCATAATCAATTAATCATTTATATTTGAGATCTCAACCACGTAGAGAATATTTTTTTCAATATAAAAAAGGCGTCACATTATAAACCAATTGGTTATCTCAATCATACAAATAAATACAATTTGTGTGCAAAAACATAATGACGAGCATGGTATATAATCAAATGACTAGAAACGATTTCCACTTGGTTGATTTCTTACATGGATGGTCATTGAGAAATGGTCTCAAACTCATTGAAAAGGAATTAACCTTCTGTTATTTTCTTTTTTTTCTTGTAGCGTTTCTTGCCATCAGAGTTTGGCATGGACGTGGCAGGTATGGGAAATGCTCTTGAACCAGGAAGAGTTCCGCTACACGACAAGAAGCTGTAGAAGACGCGCCTTGCTTCTCACGTCTCTTCTCTCCACCGAAGACGCCGACGTCACCCACGTTGCCATTGGACCGAGCTGGCAGCCGGCCAAGATCGGTCAAGTTTTCAGTCAAGCAGCTGCCCTTTTTCTTCGCCTGGGATGCCAGAAGCCATGATTTAGCCGGTCAACAATCAACCGGTGGAAGCCATTTTTTCTGAAATGGAGGTCACCACCTCACCTTGCCCAGCTGGAGACCGGTCAAGAGGGCACCGGTGGAGTTGCTTTAAGCATGCTAAGACGTTGTCAGTGTCAATGCGTAGCTTTTTCAAAACGGCCATTGATGATGCGTTTCGTTTGCTGCATCGTTTCTTAACATGCGCTAACGGGTTACTGATAATCTGATATACAAGATCAAATGGTACTGAGCAAATTAATCTTGACGCTATTAAAACACTCTCAAATTGAGAGATCAGAGAAGTTTGCCGAAGCTGATGACAATAATGTAGCCTAACAGACTAACCAAAACAAGATATTTTTCTTGCATCATGCTATAGAGACAAGATCATTGTGCGAAGGAGCTAAAGAAGCCTGCTCATATCCAAATAGCTTACATTCAGGGGCGGCCTTGGGGGTGTCCAGGTGGTGCCGCCGCACAAGGCCTCCGACTCCTAGTTCAAATAATAAATATAAATATAAATAAATATATATATATATATATATATATATATATATATAGAGGATCAGAGGCGGACGTCCGCACTGCCCCAAAAGTGCGGACGTCGATACTTCTGTAGCAATCAGGAGCCGATGGCGGCACAAATCTTGTCTGACGGAGGCTAGAGGCATTCCAGACAGCTTTTGGGCAGCGATCGAGGTCGAAGGTTCTGGGTAGCGACCTCACCTAAAACTTCAAAGTTCTGGGCAGCGACTGCAAACCGGTAACCGGCCAGTCCACCAGCAAGAAGAAGGTCAAGATCGACCCTTGGCCTCCGTCCGGCAAATCCCGCCGCACCGTCACCACCTGAACGGAGCAGAAGCATCGGCGTTCGCACTTTTGGGACAGTGCGGACGTTGCGCGCGTGTGTGTGTCTGTGTCTGTGTCTGTCTCTGTGTCTATATATAGTTCCATACTTGTACAAAAAAACTTGTGTAGTCCACTTTGTAAGCTGGCACTTTTGGGCGCTTTCATTCCCTTGTCACTAGTTCGAGTCCCAGACTGCTTTTTTATCTTCCTTTCTTCTCTTTTTAATTTTTTTAATTTTTTTTTTTAAGATCTCCCTTCCCTCTTTTTTTTTTGGTTTGTCTGTTTTATTACACTCACATTCATTTTTGTTACACATTTTCTTTTTCCTTCTGTTAGTAGGTTCTTTTTTATTTTATTTTTTAAGTCATTATGCAATGAACATAAGACCTCAATCAAATTTTCAGGTCTCTGAATTCTCAGGACTGGCCCTGCTTACATTACTAACTTTTACTGTAGTTATTGAAATATCGAAGTGGATATTCTATTTCTGCATTGCTAGCCAGTGGAAAAATATATCAAATTGGATGATAACATCTCCAAGCTGCAATACTTCATTACGGTCGGAAAGCAAACTCGCCTAAATCTTAATGATAAGAAAAGGTATTCATTACAACAGCTTCTGCGGTCTGCAGCCTAATTGAATATTGTTTAATTACAAAAGAATCGGACTTAAGTCTACCATCATACTTAAACTGCTGATATATATGAAGCCATTATCCTTGCAGGTAATCCAATAAACTTGATCATTTTCATGGCCGGCCGGCACCAATGAAGAACATTGATACAAGAATAATATGATCTGAAGAAATGCTTCGAACCAATAAGTATCTAGTCAGGTTCTTTGAGAAAAATTGCAGCTGTCATCCATTAGTGACCTAGCAAACATTACAATGTCTAACCAGAAATAGTAATTCCATGCATTTGAAACCATTCCGGCATGTGGAATCTCTCATAAAGCACAGGCCTCACATCCTTTTGCTGGGCGAGGTGCTGGAGGAGTGGAAGCAGCACCTCCAAGAGCTGAAGAATCCACATGAAATATACACAAAGGATATTAAAGCAAGTTTCATATAGTATTCAACTTCTTGAAATGCAAGCAAATCAGTTACCTGGTCATCATATGGATGTCCAGCAGAAAACGGAATACATGGAACTCCATTCACCGGTTGCAGCAGAAAACTAAATGGGTTGTTGTCAACAATAACAACTCGACAGAGATCTTTTGATATACAAGACAGATCTTTCACATGATCCCGGTTTTCCCTGTGGTATACACAACTTCAGAGATGTTTCCAAGGTTGAAGCCTGATAACTACATAATTTTGAATGATTTATAACCAACAATGCATATAGTGTAAATAATGAAACATAAAAGTTTCACATCTGCAGCCTAGCAAATGTTCACATTGTTGACAACTTTGACAAAATAAGCAAACAAAACAATCAGGATTCTGTATGCACTTTCTATGAAAAGCTTTCATGGGTTAGGTCAACACGCGTGGTCCCCGCATCAATGGCTCCAAAAGGGATCAGATGAAGAAAAATCCTAATGAAGGCGTGTCAGAATACGAAACATGCAAGTTTCATCAAAGGCGGTTATGGTGTATACTCTTCTATTGCCGGGGGTATCAAAACAGAGGGAAACACATACTTTACCATGATCAGCCTCTACCACTATATGAGATATAATGCATTCCCAATTTTCAACAGTCATCAAGATTCTCAAAGGTCCCAAGAAGCACACACTTAAAAGTAGAAACTGAAATTGTGCACATCAGGCATGCTCATATGAGGAAGGGTTCCCATCCGAAGGGCAATGAATAACTTACGTGGTAACTGTAGCAGGCCGATAAAGACGAAGCTTAAATCTGTTCTCCAAATCAATTCTGTCAACAAGTGGCCTAGCATAACCTGTACAATGCCCACAGTCTTATCGTCTTTAAAAATCACAAAACTAGAGCAAATATAAATTTGTGAAGCCAAAGAAACAGCAAACCTTCAAGACCAGCAGTAAATAGGACAAGATCAGCAAATTCACAGATCCGTTTCAAGAACTCGTGCAAACCAGGACGTTCAAACACTGTCACATAACTGATCTTCGGTTTACCATCAGACTCCTCCAAACCCAAAAAATAGATAATATCAAACACAACCCCAACACAAAACACACTACTAAATGGAAAAACAAAAATAAGCACATTAGTTGCAGAGACAAGTATACCAACCTTGTCTGAAGATACACATTCTATCTCAAACCACTTCAACCCAGCATCTGTTGCTTGAGTTCGAACAATAGCAGGCAAGGAAGATGTTTCGTACGCACACACTAGCGTCTCATCTAAGTCAAGAACTACCTACACATTACAAAATCCACATTAAAACCCAGCATTTACATAATACCAAACGCTAGAATCAATTTTTGCACCAAGCATTAGTTTCAACTCCAATAACCATAAGCTCATTGTCTAAATCTCTTACAGCAACAACTAGACCAGTTCAGAAAATACTAACAATGCTAAAATCTCGTAATTTTTTTGGCTCGGTTAAACAATTTCAATTCTAAAGAAGCAAATTAACAACACTAGGATGATCAAATTCAAGTGCAATTGAACAAAAAGCTACAATTTTGATAACAACCCAGATTTTATTTCACATCCTAATACCAATTGAGCTCAATAAACAAACTGGGAAATGAAACTGCATTACCGTGAGCTTTTGAAGGCGGTGATCGTCGGTTACGACGCCGTTTTCGAGGTTGGCGTGGGCGGAGGACGACGTGTCGTTGAGAGGGATTTCACTGACAGGCAAGGGCCTGAAAGAAGAAGAAGAAGCGAGGAGAGGAACGTACGACAGCAAATGAGCGAGGCAGGGGGCGCCTCTGAGGATCTGAACGATGATCTGGAAGAAGAAGCCCAACCAGTTCATCAGAGCTCGCCAGACTTGGAGTGGCTTCGGCTCGTACACCTCCGCGGCCTGGCCCACCGACGCCATTATCACCAGAGCTTCGAGAAACACACACTGGATTTGATGCAGCTTTATAGAGAGACGATGAGGCTGTTTGGCTTTAATTTTAATTTTTTTTTTTGGAAAAGGAAACAATTTTGAATTTTTTTGGGTTATAGTGGGTGGTGGGCTTTTTGGTACCATAACAACTATTTTTATTTTATTTTCAATTTCAACAGCTTTTTTGTTTTGAGTAAAAATGAATCTAATCATTGGGGGAAGGGGTTATCTGCTGTGGTGGGGTTAGCGTGGACTTGCGTATGCGTGGCTTATACGGATTGGGGAATCTTTGTTAATTTGTTTGGAGGTTAACATCCCCATTAGATGTTGCATTAGAGGATAGATGTTGTTGTTTCTCATTTACGCATTGGTGAAAATGAAATGGTGGAGAATGTGAGATTCGAACTTGTACTATAAATATGGGGAGATGTCGATCTGTTTGTGGTGTCGACAGTTACTGGGTTTTAGAGTTACTTTTTTAGTTATTACTTTTAGGAAAAGGTTTATAAGAATGAGATTGATGTTTGAGCATGATTTGAGGTGTTTGAGCATGACTTGAGATTGTGATACACTTTATTCTTTTTGTTTGGTTGAGAAAAACAACCAAATTTCTATTTAAGCACTGTACTTCATTACAACTATTTGAGCTTACTTTTTAAAGCAAACCTATAAACAAATAACAACTCCGTATCTTTTAGGGAAAAATCATAATCTAGCTCTCTATTAGTCTACACGCAATTATGGTATAAAACAAAAAGTTACTTCCCAACAAGCAAATAGGAGCCAATTTCTCATTCACAAGCCGCTTGAGATACACCAGTCCGACTTGAGATAGTTACCAATTCTACTAAAACCATGATCTGAATTAGACTAGCATTTTAGAGACCATAAAAAAAAGCCTAAAACTTCCCAAGTAGGTCAACTCTCAAGCCAGGCCAGCCCATAGCACTAAGTAACCTCCAACCTAGTCCAATTCTGAAGAGAATGAGACCTACTCAACTAAGCCCACAAGAGGTTAAGCCCATATGGCCCAAGCCCAAACCTATACAAAAGAGGCTGGCCAGAGCACCGCACCCCCACTGCCAGCCTGCTACCGCCAAGACCTCTGACGACCAACTCTTCTAGCTTCCCATGGTGAACCTGAGCTTGTCCACCACCAACCACAACTAACATGAGTCAAACTCAGATCGAATGCAGCCCAAGAAATCTAATCAGATGTAGTCCAAGGCAAAAACTTACGTAGTCGGAAGTAACCTGAGTTTACAAGCAATAAACCCAAAAAAGATAAATTTGGAGTCCACTAGAGAATTAGAGAAAAATCCTCATTTTTATTAAATTTGATATGATAAAACTGATCTTAATACATAGCATGATGGAGCTTATATAGGCATTCAAGTCATAATCTAATCATAATCATAATCTAACAAGGAATCCTAATTTTTAAAAAGGAAACTAAGAACATAAAAATAAAAGAATCATAAAACAAATGTAAAACTAGCTTAAAAATACTAAATCCCGAATTGGATAATTAAAACGATATATTTTGGCCTAAATCTGTAGGGCTCACTAAAGCGAGTCTTGAAGATCTCGTCGTTTCCATTTTGGAAAGGTGTCATGCATCTCCAACAAACATTATGGCCAAAAGTTAATCTAATCTAATTCACAATCTAGTCATGACTTTTCGCACGAGAAACCTGAAAAGTCCAAAACCAAATCTTCTTGAATATTCCAGCGGCTAATAACCTCATTATGCGTGAGTTACCTATTTTCCAATCACTCTTCTTGATTATATGTCGTTTCTTTACTTTTATGGTTTTCCTGCTAAACCAGGTCCATTCTTGTCCTACATCAAAAACGTCGGCACTAACTTGACGGGTCGGCCAATCCAAGGTCCATCGATTAGATCCTTAGTCTTATATCCGAGGTTGACCGATACGCCGATCAACCCCCACCTCACTCTGAGATCGAAACAGCCTTGCGCCGATTCAAGATCAAAATTTTCTCACATACCTCCATGCCTGAGAAGAAACCTAGAAAAGAAACGTACAACTCTAACCTCTAACTTGTAATTGATTTTTAGTTCATGGTAAATTCTATATATGAATCCTTTTATTAAAAGAGGAGGACATCAAACTACTTAGAGGTAATGGGAAAAGAATATATTTCTACATAGATTTTCGAATTGATGAAACTATACATTCTTAAAATATCTAATGCCAAGTCCATATAAACCGTCAAAATGTCATTAACTTGAAATGCAACGAGAGTACAATACCTAGCTAGTACAAAATAAACCAAGTGGAGCATGTGCTCAATTAGTTATACCTTGCCAACAGAATTAATGGCAAACGGGGCCATCCTCTTCACCCTGGGTATACGTAAAGGTATACCTATTAGTTATTTGATATGAGTAGTTATTATGTAGTTTTCGAACTATCTTAAGACTTAAGTGGTGCTCTCGTCACTTTCGTCTGGTACCCTAACTACTATTAAACAAAGTTAATAAACTCAAGTTAAATTTTGATGCTTCGGTCCGGAATAATGTGGCTTCCATTGGATTTGTTATCCGTAATGAGGAGGGACAACCTCTCGTTGCAGCTAATAGACAAATTGGTCATGCTAATATTCTTGTTGCGGAGGCTACGGCACTACGTGAAGGTTTACATACGGCGGTGTTGCAGAACTATCCTAATGTTATTATTGAGGGAGATTCTAAGATTATTATGGACTGTGTCCATGGTATTTGTCAAATACCTTGACGGATTCGGACATTGATTCAGGACATCAAGACTCTTACTCTTTAGTTGCAGTCGGTTATTTTCCGCCATATATATCGTGAAGTCAATTTTGTAGCAGATCGATTGGCCTTGCCAGCTCATAGTACTCATAATCCATCTGTTTGGTTTACTGTTTGCCCATTTCGGTGTCCCCAGCATTCCACTTGGATCAGCTAGGAGGGGGCGTTAGTAAAGGTTTTTGTTCTTTAGTTGTTATTTGTTTCCTGTCATCAAAAAAAAAAAAATTGAAAAAAAAATTGGTTTTACTGTTATTTGTTATTCCTAAATCCAATATTTTATCAAGAATATGATTAGAGGTGGCAAACGGGCCGCTAAGCACGAGCACGGCACGGGCCCGGCACGCTTAAAAGCGGCCCGGCACGGCCCAAGCCCGTTAGTGGTCCGGCACGACCCGAGCACGTTAGAATAACGGGCCGGGTTGGGCCTAGGAATATTAGCCCATTGGCCCGGCCCGGCACGACATATTTGGGCCGGCCCGTTTCAAACACAAAATTTCATTTTGTTTTTAAAAATATTAAAAAAACCACAATGATGAGATTTGAATATTAGACCTCCTTATTTAAAATCTCATGACAATTCCACCAATGCTATTTCTTTTATGTTGTCAAAATAGTGAAAAAAAACATTATATCCTTGTTTTGACATAAAGTATTTTTTTTAAATATTTAATATATGTTTATGAATAAAGACTAATCTCATAATAATACAACTATAGAATGAAGGAAAGAATAATATGATACTAAATCTTCATTATATTAATAAAGATTAATCTCACAATAATATACTAAAAGCAATATATTTTGAGTTATTTTTTTTTCTTTCTTTCTTGTAGTGGAATATAAAAAATTATTAGAAAACTAATCTTAAAAAGCTTAGGGCCTGTCCGGTAACGTTTTTAAAAATGATTTTTCAAAAACCGATTTTGAAAATGAAAACGAGAAAACAAGATTGGATTTTTGAGATCCGAAAATGTGTCCGGTAGTTTATTCCGAAAACAATTTTCAAAAACGAGAACAACAAAAACGAGTCCGGTACTACCGTATGAAAATGCAAAAAACAATGAAAATTTATACATATATCTCCGTTTTTTCTAAAATATGAGAATGAAAAGGTGAAAAACGTCTATTTATTTTCTATATTTTTGAAAACAGACCAACGAACGCATTTTCAAGCCATTTTCATTTTATAAAATGAAAAAGATGACTTGAAAACGTTACCGAACGCCACCTAATATTGAGAAAAACATTGTAGAACTTAATTTATTTGAATTTTCTAAATAGTTAAATAAAATTATTTTTTATTTATTCAAATTAAGATTTTAAAATCGTGCTTTATAGTGGGTAGACACGAGCACGGCCCGACACGATATGGGCTCGGGCCATGGGCCGGACCGGGCTTAATGTTTAAGTAAATGGGCGGGCACGAGCCCGGCACGATAATAAATGGGCTGGCACGAAGCACGACTAGGCCCGCCTCTAAATATGATCGAACATCAGAATATGATGCTCAAATTGGGCCGGGTTACCCTACTAGAGAAAAATTATATTCCTAATGACGGCCCATTTAAAAGAAATCCATTATTGTTGATGACCCGTAGCTCACATCACCACCATTCCCTTTGTGGGAACTCCGGCCAGAAGAAACTAGTCCCCAGTTTTACCCAAAAACGCAGACTCACACAAATTCTTCAAACCCTTCTTCGATTTCCAACACAGACACAGAGAGACAGACGACCCAGAAAGAAGCCATGGGCGTCGATTACTACAAGGTTCTTCAAGTAGAACGGAGTGCCAAAGACGATGACTTGAAGAAAGCCTATCGCAAGCTCGCCATGAAATGGCACCCCGATAAAAACCCTAACAACAAGAAAGCCGCCGAAGCCAAATTCAAGCAAATCTCCGAAGCCTACGATGTGAGTTTGTTCTCTTTTATCATCGCTGAGATTTATCTGTCAAATTTTCAATCTTTGAAATTTGTTTTTTTGTATATCCCAATTCGTTAGATTTTGAGTGATCCCCAAAAGCGAGCGGTGTACGATCAGTACGGCGAGGAGGGTTTGAAGGCAGGGGCACCGCCGCCGGATTCGGGCTTTTCTGCCGGCGGGCAGGACGGTCCGACCACGTTCCGGTTCAATACCAGGAACCCGGATGATATATTTTCCGAGTTTTTCGGGTTTTCGGGTTTCGGACAAGGGATGCCGGACATGGGCCGGGCCGGCGGGTCCAGGCCGGGTGGGGCGTTCCCGAGGAGCATGTTTGGGGATGACATATTTGCTTCGTTTAGAGGCGCAGGTGAGCCCTCTGCTAATGTGCAGAGGAAAGCCCAGCCCATTGAGAGGACATTGCCCTGTACTCTGGAGGACTTGTATAAGGGCACCACCAAGAAGATGAAGATTTCCAGGGATGTTGCTGATTCTAGTGGGTAAGTACCTTTTCTTTATTTACTTGTTCTTGTCATGCATGTAGAGGATTGGTGCGGTAGACTTTTCGTTCCAGCTCGTTATCCTTTTGATTTGATTTGTTGGTATGGTTTGCACAGTGTTACTGTTTTTGAGCAATCTGCATTGGCATTCTTCATGTTGTATTTGATTGTACTCGCTCTAACTCTACATGTGTGAAGTGAATGATAATCTGATGAGTGATGCCGAGTTCTTTTCTGCTTTGTTTTCTTGATTTGATCTTGTGCTCCCCATGCTCTAGTCTATTTTCGTACACGAGTTAAGATACATCATTGTTTTTAGTTGGAGCATTCCTTATTGAAATTTCAGTGTGTAGTTTTGGTTGCAAGAGATGGAACTACCTGACAAGATGTTCCTCTTTGATCTGATGTTTCTTGTTAGTTTAAAACAATTAGTGGTGCAACAAATGTGTTAAGCCTAGATCATCATTCTTTTCATTACCATAGTAGTCCCTTCCTTGAGTGTTATTTCCGCCGGCTTTAGTAGTGATACTGAACTGTGAGTTATTACTAGTGTGGGTAAGTAAAGTCTTACATTTTATTTTAAGCAGCATACTAGATATTAAATTAAAAACCATATTTTGAACTCTTAAAAAAAAATTAGAGATATATCTTGTAGATGGCTATAAAAGATTCCAATACATGTTGTTAGGGTGCTGTGGTTAAATAGGAGATTTATTGGTGTTATGATAGTTATGTAAAATGCGTAGTCAATAGCCAAAGCTGATGAATAAATAGATTTGGGTGAAACTGATACTCTGGAGTTATCTTGAAGATGGCTCTAAAGATTCCACTACATGGTGTTAGGTTACTCTTGTTAAATAGGAGATCTCTGCAGGTGTTTATTCTTGAGTGATTATAGCCTTGTGAGATGCTTTAACTTGATAGCCAATGCTGATAAAGACTTAAACTTAGGTGAAGTGACTGACATAGCCGTAAGCCCGTAATCCTTATAATCCAGGGTTGGAACATGAGTTTTTTCCCTTTAGCTTTGTAGAAGTGCAAAGGTATTCTCATATTGTATCATTGAGATCGTGTAAAATAACTTAGACTACATCTCTTACTCTTTGTTGAAACCAACCACATTACCTTCTTCAGATACTATCATGTGCTTGAAGAAGCTTATCAAGATTATGAACTTTCTTTTGCATCAAACAAATTATTTTTAAGATCTTTTGTTCTTGTCTGTTACTAAATTGAGGCTACAAGTATTTTAGACAACAGTGTGAAATGGTTTTGGGAATTTTACTGCTGATTAGACAACCCGGTGCTAATGTATTTGGTGCGCTGTCTACATCTCGAACAAATGATGTATAGTGCTGACCTTAATGCAGTCATGTTCTGTGAATGCTTACCATTTGTAATCTTTCCTGTGCCGGCTTGTTTTTTCAAGTGTCTACTACATACTATGATTATGTATTCATATTCAGTCATTGTCACTAGCCTGGCATGATAGTATGGTTTTTGTAACAGATCTACTTGCATTTTCTTTGGTGCAATTAAACTTCTTGGGTCCCCCCTGTTCCTATTTGGAGCCAGGAAGGGGCACATGCACATATGGTATCTGTTGGTAGTGTTCGGTATGAATCATGAAATTTAGTCATGTTGCTGACAAAACTGTCTTTGGGCTCGAGGGGAGCCAAGTAATGATGGATATATAAAACATGGTTTTAAATACATGTGCTGGTTGGCAGAGGTATATTAGCATGATCTATTACTGTTCATATTGGAGAGGAGCTCTTCAGTAGTTACCATTGCTTTAATGAATTAGGTTGATGGTTCTTGTCATAGAATATTAGAAAAGTTATTCTGTTTTTTCTTTCAAAAAAAAGTTATTATGTTTTATTTTTTTTTCCAACCTTCCAGGTGTGAAATTCTTGCTTTTGGATTCATTTTAACTGAAAGTTAAAATCAAAAGGAAGTATATTGATATGTCTACGTTGGATCCGTATGCTATTTATGCTTCTTCTTTCTTGCTTTCTTCTCTGTACAGGAGATCAACCACGGTTGAGGAAATTCTCACAATTGAGATCAAGCCAGGTTGGAAAAAAGGCACAAAAATCACTTTCCCAGAGAAGGGAAATGAGCAGCGAGGTGTTATACCAGCAGACCTTGTCTTTATTATTGATGAGAAACCTCATAGTCTTTTCAAGAGGGATGGGAACGATCTTATCGTCACTCAGAAGATATCTCTTGCCGAAGCTCTGACAGGTCACACAGCACAGCTGACAACCCTGGATGGGAGAAGTCTCACAGTGCCCATCAATTCTATTATCAGCCCCACCTATGAAGAAGTGGTGAAAGGGGAGGGAATGCCAATCCCCAAGGAACCTTCCAAAAAGGGGAACTTAAGAGTCAAGTTCAACATCAAGTTCCCTACCAAGCTTACCTCAGAGCAGAAAACCGGTATAAAGAGGTTATTAACGTCGTAAAAAAACTGACTGCAGCTCTCCCTTCCCTCTACCAAACTTGTTTAAGCAGCTTTCGTTTGTCTTCTCGGTTAGTATTTGTTCTGGAAAGGAATTTCACTCCTCGGTGAATTTGAGGATTTGATCAAGACCATTTGACGAGAAGTTTATTTTGATTTCCACATTCCTTTCTTGCTGTTCCGATCTTTTGTAGAAATGCTGGATAGACGAAAATTCTTTACCGTTGTAATGTGTATACTATTTGGTGAAATTCTATATGGTATTTCCTCCTAACCCCTTCCTTCTCCTCCCCTCTTCTACCCTCCACCAATCCCTCTGCTGTTTAGGTGTGTCGGGTTGCTTGTCCACGTACGATATATTGGTGTCCATTCCTCTTTGCTATTCATTATGGTGATGATTGGAATTTACATGTCTATTTTCAGTGTGTATCCTCATCAATTTAATTTTATTCTGATGAATTTTGGTGAATGAACAAAAAGTTGAGGAGGGGAGGTCGAGTCAACGCGGGCCCTCGTACACAACATTGAAAATTAAGGTTGTCAAGAACTTGGCTGTTCATTGGTCGTGTCATTGTCTGTTACTTATAATTCAATTTTGCCGTTAAAAAAAAAAAAAAAATTATCAGGGCACTTGACTATGTTGTGTGTCTGAATCAGTGTCATTTTTTTTTATAACGGAAATAAAAATTACGACAATTATATAGTTAAGAAGTTTTAATTCAATGAATCTGTTACGAGATCATTTTTGAAATTTGAGAAGTGAATAATTATGAATTTACGATTATATATCAGATGAGTAATAATAAAACTGAAGTTAGATTTGCCATCGTTAAACTTTAATTCAGCAATTTAAGAACATAGAGTCCAACTGAAATAAGGTTTCGGGTGGTTGTACTCAACATGAACACAAGACTCGATTCGAACACTTGAACCAGAGTGAACGCACAGGACTCATTTGAACAGAACTAGAGAAACCCGGGGCAATCTCGCAAGTACCAATAACTACATAGGCGTTTCTGAGAAAAGTAAGAAAATTAAAGTCCTCGGTTGCAAAATTGTAAATGCAAATTTCCAACTAGTATTTATGAGATTCTCTCATCTTGGGTGTGACTCGTGGTGGCTTTATCAAGTATCAACCAACGACCTAAACGCTTCTTTTCTTCTTCTTCTTTTGTTTTCTGTTTCTCTGTTTCTCTCTCTCTCTTTCTCTCCCACGTTTTCATGCATCTCTCTCCTCCGATCCGTCTCACTCTTCCCTCTTTCTAATTCGAATAGGCCCCAATTGACTCACCAATTCCGATTCCGAAACGCACCGTTTAGATCCATCCCCCCACATGGAGATGGCCACCAGTCCCCGAACCGTCGAGGAGATCTTCAAGGATTACGGTGCTAGAAGAGCCGCCGTCGTCCGTGCTTTGACTTATGGTACTCCAATCTCTCTTCTCTCTTTCTCACTCACTCTCTCCCTTTTTTTTTTTTTTTTTTTTTTTGAGAGGTAGTCTCTGACTTTTTTTTTTCTTTTGTGTGTTTGTTTCGCACAGATGTTGATGAATTTTACGGACTCTGTGATCCAGGTAATGCTTAATTTGTAGATCAGATTGTTAATTTTTGTATTACCAATTCTAGGTTTTAATTGGAGCCTTCGAATTTTATAGGTTATTTTCTGTGTTAATTGAGTACGAATGGAACCTTATTAGTTTTTTTCTGGAAAATAATTGTACTGTTTGGTTGCGTAATGCTTCATATTTTGAATTGGATTTAGTTATTAGTTCGAAACGATTTTTGAAATGCCTTGATTTTTTCGCTGGTTGGTGTTTAGAAAAGGAGAATTTGTGTTTGTATGGACACCCGAATGAGTCCTGGGAAGTGACACTTCCGGCAGAGGAAGTCCCGCCGGAGCTTCCTGAGCCAGCACTCGGGATCAATTTTGCAAGGGATGGCATGAACCGCAAGGACTGGCTTTCCCTGGTCGCTGTTCATAGCGATTCTTGGCTGCTTTCTGTGGCTTTCTATTTTGGAGCACGACTTAATCGTAATGAGAGGTAAGAATGTAATTGTAGGATCTGGAGTGAAGTAAAGAGCACAAGGTATAAGTATAGATAGTAGTCAATTTTTTTTGGGTGTTGCTGTATCTATGCCATAGGTAAACAGGGTAGTACTCTCTATTTCTATGTTGTTTGTGCATATCCTTAAGAATTAGGATGAGAGGTATCACTTGGTCGTATTGAGAGGTGTCAACTCAGTTTTTTGGTTTCTTTATGCTATAGATAAACAGCACTAATCTTATTTCTGTGTAGTTTGTGCATAGGTTTAAGACATGATGTTTAGATTGCCAGTGGAAGTTAGCTTCCTACATTGTTTTCAATCACAATCTTTCTGCAATTCCAGTATGAGCTTGCAATATTTCAAGTGATAGACATCTCCATAGATGATAGTGGAAGATGAAGTCAATTATCCATCTTTCCTTTTCATTACATTTTCTACTTGAAAGATAACCTTAAAATTCTGTTATCATTATTGAAGATTCTAAGCACATTACTCCTTGGCAATTTGCTCTAAGCCACTATCAATGTCTTCACTATTTGCATACTGAAACTTCATTGTAGACTTCTCCTTACACATCTTGATCTCTTATTTCTTTTACTCATCAGTATGTGTTCTGTATAATGACAGGAAACGACTTTTTAGCTTGATCAATGATCTGCCTACCGTCTTTGAAGTTGTGACGGATAGGAAACCCGCTAAAGACAAGCCTAGTGTGGATAGCGGAAGCAAATCCCGAGGCAGCACAAAGGTCAGATGGATTGATATCTTTTTTTTTTTTTTTTTTCTCTTTTTGTATACTCTGAAGTGCGTTCACTTGGTTGATAAACTTTGTGCGTTCTTTCTCATCGAGTTCATGGTCATACGGAAAAACATTTAGTTTGAAGAAAGTATTGAAACTAACAGCAATGGGTTTACTCGATGATTTCACGTCTTGTAATTGCTTTTCTATATAATATGGTCACACTATATTCAAGATATGGCTTTATTTGTTAGAAGTAATTCCTCATTGGTAGTCTGTATGGATTTCTGTTCCTTGGTATGGAAGGCATGCTTGTATCTGTAGCCATTGACTGGTTTCTCTTCTCTGCAGAGATCTGGTGATGGAATAATGAAAAGCAATCCTAAGCTAGCAGATGAGAGTTTTGAGGAGGAGGATGACGAACATAGTGAAACTCTTTGTGGGAGCTGTGGCGGAAATTACAATGCAGATGAATTTTGGATTGGCTGTGACATCTGCGAAAGATGGTTCCATGGAAAATGCGTGAAGATAACACCTGCCAAGGCCGAGAACATCAAGCAATACAAATGCCCGTCTTGCAGCTTGAAAAGGAGCAGGCAGTAGTGGTCACTCCGTCACTCAGACCTGTGAGGGAAAGACAAATAGGCGCGCGTCGTCTCAGTGGCTGACAGAGTAGCATAGAAATGTCACTATTTAATGTAATGAATTTGTTGTTGTGATGTTTGTTTATAATAGATGCTTTTTCAAAGGGGTTGAAGCCTGCCTTCTTCTCCCATGAAACATTTCTCCAGCTTTATATTATCTTCCAGTTATTAATTTATGACAAATGTATGAATAACATTTGCTTCTTGTTAGTGTTAATGTTATGTTTCGTATTAAGTTGAAAGTGACATAGTAGCTTGTGTTTGAAAATACAATTCACAGGAATTGGTCTTAAGAAATTGAGAGTTTATGTTTCACAATTACATATCACATGCATCTGTGAGCATCTTGGTGCAGAGTACCATCAAGTTTTCATCCATTTGGAGTCTTAGGCTCAGATTCTGGCCTTCAGGAAGCAGATACCTTGTGCTAGAGAAAAAAAAAAAAAAACACTTTTCTCTCTGCCTGAAACATAGCTTTGTTTTGAATTTCTTTTTGATATTGATGACAGTTGTTGATAGTGTTTGTCCCTATTGCAAGTACTTCTACAGTTCTACCCACCATCTAAGTCGGACACCGGATGTTACTTTATTTCCAAGTCAGTTATGGATCTCAATCCTCAAAAGACCTGAAAGTAATAGGAGCAAAAAGAGTAGAGTTGGCGTACGTATGAATGTTAGTGATTGACAAGCCGGTGGATACAAGTGAGAATGATGCAAGTAATTGACAAGCGATCAAGGACCCAAAATGCGAGGAGTTATCCCACATTGAAAATTACAACTTCGCATCAAGATTTATAAGGGGCTTGGATGTCTTTCCGACTTTCCACCTGATTCTTCAAAATCGAACTGTAGTTGAGGGTTGAGACACAACTTAAAAAAAATATTTCGTTCAAGGTTTGGGTGTCCCATAAATTGGAACACATTTTAAAAATCATACTCGATAAATGACGAGTTTATGAAGAGTGTCGAGTGTGAATTCTGAAAACTGGCCCTGCTAACAAGCCAACCGGCTTACCAACTATGCTCCCTCCTCATGGCACATCCGATACGAAAAGACCTCCCCTCTACCTCCAATTCGCGTGGCATCAAAGATTCAAAGTCCCATCCATAGTAGTAAAAGAAAAAATAAATCAATAATATTTTCTGGATCGGTATGAGGTCACAACTATATGGATTAATACCGTTTTAATTTTTGTTAATGCGGTAGCTACTAGCTGGACTGAAACAAGCACAAACAAGTTGTTATCCAAACCCATGGGTGGTAAACTGGGCGTCTTGGTTCAGGGTTTAGATTCCACAGATCGAGACTCACAGTTGGGCCTTAATTAAGGCAATGTCTCTTAGGGCAATGGCAATTCTCTATGGAATCTGAGTGGGGAAAACAAACAACCCGTTAGACGGCTGGAGTTGAAAGCCAACTGGTTAATTAGTATAATATGATATAGAGATCCACAAAGCTATGGTTTTTCTGTGTTATATTTGTGTACGTATAAGAAAACTACCAAACAGGACAGCAGGCAAAGCAGACAGAACTTCCATCTATTTTCCAGGTGAATAATAATCAAGTTCCGACCAAGACAGATGACATAAGAGAACAAGGTTATAAGTTGATTATAAAGTCGAAATATTTGACTTAAACGGTTTGAGACATAATCACTACAAACAAAGACACTTAATTAAAATCAAAGTTTGAAATGGTTGGACTCTGACTCTGTGCTCTCTTAGTTTATTACGACAGTTAGAGACAGCGTAAGGCATCGAAACCTAGCAGAACACCATAGTTTACATCGCCACCTAATTGCGATTTGTTTTCGTGGACAACTGTCTTTTGTAATCATCGTGTTAACTTCTGCTCTTTAATTGAGCGCAATGGTTGGACTTGGGTCTGCGTGGCCTCATCATCCCAATCCTCCTCTTCCCATCACAGCAGTGGACTAATTCGGTGATCGCAATGGGTTCGACTAAATGCTTAGATGCCTCTGCAGGGAACAAGGAACGGTTGCGTTGGACGCAGGAGCTACACGATATGTTCGTCGAGGCAGTTACCAAGCTTGGTGGCCCTGATAGTAAGTCTCTCTGCTAGTTATGTGATCACTACATATCTGAGATGTATCCCTAGTTACATACATATATGGAAGTGATTTGCATGCATGCACGCACGGCTTTTGTTTATATCTTTGTTTGTAATCTGTTTGATTTATGTTTTTAGGGGCAACACCAAAGGGTATTCTGAAGGCTATGGGAGTTTCTGGACTGACCATCTACCATATCAAAAGCCATTTGCAGGTTCTACAGATATTTTCTTTGTTTTAATGTGCATCTGGAATTCTGGATATTAATCCCAGCTAGATTATACCATAAAGTTTCAGTCTTTAGGTTTAGCTAGTGTTGAAAGATGTCTCACATCAGATATGAGAGTGAAAATATTGAGGCATTTCATATTTCGCCCATTAACTCTGAGTTCAATCCAGGGCGGAGGAGCCAGCTAAGGTTCGCAAGGATCAGTTCACCCTCTCCTTTCCGCTTCACCTCTATTCTTTTCGTTCTTCATTTTGCTAGTAGCTAGCAGATATAAGTTTCTATATTAAGCCGCAGCCTGAGAAAATTCCTAGCTAAAGAAGATTATAAACATGCAGAATAATATTGAATCAATATCATTTCATCTTGTTAGATTAGTTTAATTTTCAGTTGATCCTATTATTTACGTCTTGTCCTCCATAATAGAATTTGCAGCTACACCGGCCACTGTGTGGCTTGGATGCCTAAGTTTATGTCCTTTAGTGCCAGTAATATAAAAGCCGAAAAATAAACATACGAAGTTATGCTTTTCACTAACTCATGCAAACCACTTAAAGGAAAAGGTTTGGCCAGTAGTTGATTGAATATTGCGGTTGATTAGTAAAGTTATGGTACGTAGCTGAATATACTTTCTTCTTTTTCATCAATTTGCAGAAGTACAGGATCTCAAAATTTGTACCAGAGACTACCAGTAGTAAGTCTATTTATTAATTAGTACTGTTTTTGATTCCATGTGAAGTTTAGTTGGTATTTTTTGATAGCTTCTTTACCCTGCTACATATCTAATTGTGTGGTCTTGTTTCGTTTTCCACAGAAGCAGGCAATCTCCAGAGGAAAAACATTTCAGAAATACTGCCTAACTTCGGCACAACATCGTGAGTATTAGTTTCTGAATTCACGAGAATATTGCTGTACGTGTAACTAATTAAGTTTATAAGTTAATTATTACTTGCTTATAACTACTAATTTCTTACATGCATGCATTCTTTTTTTAACACCATTCAGTGCTGCTCAGCTCAATGAAGCGTTACATCTCATGCATACACAAGTACAAAGGAGATTGAGTGATCAACTTGAGGTATATACTCGATCATATCGAAATTACAAGTAATAGTAAAACAGTAACAAATAAATATTTAGCAAAAACTATGGGGTATGTATGTACGTACGTACTAATATTGGTTCTGTATTTAAGGTGCACAAGAGCTTGAAGCAAAAATTTGAAGCCCAGGGAAGGTTCCTTGATACAATTTCAGCAGATCGGAGTCGCAATGATAACCGCCCGACCTTTACGAAACCTATCAAACCCATATCTAGAAAATCGCTGCCTTCTCTCTGTGAGGAATCCGAATCAAATGCTAAGGACTTCGGGACGTCTGACTCGGACGCTGAGAAGACCGAGATTCAATCCTCTGGAGAAGAATTCCAAGCTTTGAAGAAGCAAAGGGTACATAATCAAAACGACGACAACATGGCATGGAATTTTCCTATCATTGAGGATCAAACGGCCAATATATCATCATATCCTGCAGTGTATGATCAGATTAGCTTTCCTTGGAATTTTGGAGCCTGCACATCGCCTTTAGTCCCCAGTTTCCTATAAATAATATTGGAATGAGTATTGTCTTTTTTGATGAGTTCCATATATATGTTTTGCTAAAACAAAAGGAATATTTTTTTGCTTCCATATATTTCCTTTTAATTCAGTCTGTGGAAGCAATAAAAATATATCCCTATAGCTCTAGTATAGTAATTGGTTGATATTCCATAATAATTAAAGTCGTTAGCTTCTTGGCAAAACTTTCATAGGCCAATGAATACAAACATGTATCAATAAAGGGAAAATTCTATAATACATACATGTATCTCATACATGTTCTCAATGTTGTAATTTTGATTCAAAAAATTGTAATTTTTGTTCAAATAGATGTAAAATGAGTGTATGATAAACATCACAGTACCATAGCTTGTCTCTCAATAAAGAGTTGATTTGGGTAGAATATAATCCTGTTATTTGTTTATGAGACAAATGTCATATTGTATATACAGTATTTTTTTGATAAAAGAGAACATATATACCAATAGTATGTCCCGGTTCATAGATCAGGAATAGTACAGAAGACTACTCCAATAAAACACTTTTGCTCAGAGTAGTCTATGCCACATAAAAACACTTTGCCTTGCACTCTTGCAGGCAATCTATTCTACCTAATCTTATACGTCGAGCACGCAATTGTGGTACGCTAAAGCTAAGTACTTCCACAAGACTCATAGAGATATTCTTACAAGTATAGACAATCAATACTAGAAAAACCTATTAAACAACTATTGGTTCCTTACCCTTAGACGGGTTAGAACCATTGACAACCTCGACTATGGTGAATTCGGACAAGCCATTCACCAATTTCTCCTCCTTTCCTGGAGTCTTAATTTTCTTCGATGGGGTCCAGACCCATGGATAGAGCTGGACAGCCCAAAAACCAAGTAACCCAGAATGATCTGGACACCCATCGCAGCAGCCTCCCGCGCGGCTTCATCTTCAACCTTCCCGGCCACCAAGTCAGAGGCCCACCACCTCTCTGAAACACCTCCGCCAGCCCCAGCCCTAGCGGCAATAGACCAGCCCATCTGCTGGGCACCCAACCAACGCCACCAAATTCCATGGCTGTCAGCAACAACGTATGCAACTCCAATGCCGTATCAACCCAGTGCAACCACCATAGCCTCCAAAACCTGAGCTTAGTACCATTCTGAGCCACCGCCAGCAGTCCTAGCAGTAACAGTCCCAAGATTGAGGCCCAAGATCCACCCGATCTGAAACAAATTCACCAGAAATTGAGGACGTCGCCGGATACGCCCACGCTTAGGCCATGGCCAGAAGTCACCTATCCCAATCATTGCCATCAACCACCGCAGCAGAAGATCCCCGCATCGGAGAACAAATTGATTTGAAAACGGCTTGAAATTGAGAGGCGGGGTAGCGGCCTCCGCTATGCTCGGCCGCTGGAGCGACCTAGGGTAGGGAGCGTTGAGGGCTCCCATTGATGACGCCTGGTGTCGGTGGCGCTTTGATGTCGAGAGCTTTTGCTCTCGCTAGGGTTTTCCATTTAGCTGATTTGATTACTTGTTTGGTCCCCATTGTATATACGGTATTGTATTTGTATAATGAGGAAAATCCATATATCATCTATTATTTTGTTGTTACATTTTTTTTTTTTTGAGAAATTTTAATATGACATACGTACAATTACTACTTTAATGACTTAATTACTCATTCGATAACCTACTTTACTCTAATTAAAATCTTATTTACCTTAACTATGACTTTTTTCTAGTTACCATATGAGTTGTCGAAGTGATAACATAAGTTTTCAAAATGGTAAATATTACTTCAAATAGAACATGTATGAGAAATGTTAACGTACATACCATAACTTTATCTTTCTTTTTTTTTGAACAAATTTTGTTGTTACCTTAATCACCATGAAACTACAAGCATGATGACCCTATTCAAATCTGAGTTTAGGAGAATTTTTACATATAATTACTATATACCCAAACTAAAATAACTGAACCTTTGTCAATGGAAATTAAGTCGTCGGCAATTATTGTTCAACAACGTATACCTTTGCCAACAAATTATAGAAAATTACATAAAAGTGTCATTTTGAAACTCAAATTAGCCATAAGGCCACACAACTCTTTTTGTCTTCTTAAGGCCACTTTCACCTTCAAATTATTTTGTCTCTGACAAATTTACCCTTCTATTTAACAAGACGTCAAAACCAACCTGAGATCCTATTCAATCCATACTCTTCAAACAAAAAAAAAAACAGACCCATCGTTCTCTCTTTTCTCTCTCTCGCCGGCGATTCAACCTTCTCTCTCTCCGTGGCTGTCATCCATGGCGTCGCCGACGAAGAACATCTCCGACGTGAGAAGCTCTCCCTTGGCGGCAACCGACAATTACTCATCGCTGGCCAAACGATCTCGACGGAGAGAAGCTTTGTTACGGATCAGAGCGAAACGAGACGGCATCGTTTCACCACCTCCTCCTCTTTCTCCCACGTTTTCTCTGATCTCGACGCCGATTCAAAGCAGATCTGAGCTCGGGAGATCTGTCGATGCATCGATCGGTGACGCTTCTCCTTCAGATTGTTCGCCTTCGGTGACCTCCAGCTCCGGTGTCCTCATCTTCCTCTAGAAAGTCGTTCAAAAGGCCGACAGCTGCGACCGGAAGAGGATGTCGTCGACACATGTGGTGTCGTCCTCGAAATTGAGCGTGTAGCTGGGAGAATTGTGGCTGACGCCGCCGTCCTTCGCATTTGAAAATGAGATTCCGGCACCGGTCCCTGATTCGATTTCGTTCGGCTTCTTTCCGGTGACGAGTTGTCCTCAGTGCCATTCATTTTGCTGAGTTTTTGATTTTGGTATAGATTGTGGTTTGAATTTTGTATTGTTACTGTTTTTGGAAAAGGTAGAAACTCATTTGTTCCTTGTGCCTGATTTGATGCATTGTTGGCTTTTGTCACTAGATTTTGTGGTTGATTTATGGACATGTACTGATTAGTGTTCTCTGTTGGTAGATTTGTGTGTTGAGACCATATAGTTTCTGCATGTTTCAAAGGAATATACAGTGTGACAGTAGTTTTTGATATTTGTAACAGTAGTTTTTGTTACCGGTGAGTGTAGTTTTCTGGTGTTGATGACAGTAGTTATTATTGTTGATGACAGTAGCTTTTGGTATTTGTAACAATAGCTTTTATTGGTGGGGATAATAGATTTTGGTTTTGAGGAGTGTAGCTTTTATTGCTGGTAACAGTGGCTTTTTGTGACCTCGCCGGAGGTTGCCGGAAATCTCATGAGAGTAGTTTTTGTTGCTAGTGACACTAGTTTTTGTTGGTAGCAGTAGCTTTTGTTGCTAGTGACAGTATCTTTTTTTGTGGTAATAGTAGTTTTTGTTGCTGGTGACAGTAGCTTTTCTGACCTCGTTGAAAATCTCACCAGCGTAGTTTTTGTTTGTGACAATATCTTTTGTTGCTGGTGATAGTAGTTTTTGTGACCTCGCCGAAAATCTCACCAGCGTAGCTTTTGTTTTTAGTGACAGTAGCTTTAATTGCTAGTGATAGTAGCTTTTGTGATCTCGCCGGAGGTAGCCGGAAATCTCATCATAGTAGCTTTTGTGGCTAGCCACAGTAGCTTTTGGTGTTAGTAACAGTAGCTTTTGTGGTCGCCGGAGTTTGCCGGAAGTTGGTCGGAAACCCGCCGGAGTTGACCGGAGACCTCGCCGGAGGTCGGCCGGAGTTGGGCGGAATTGAGCGGAGAGGAGAGTGAGAATGGTGTTGACTTTTTATTCTAGTGGCATTTATGTAAATATATTGGTTTTTATATCCAAAATATAATACCATTTTTAATCTAGTGGCCTTATGAGGGAAAAAATTAGTTGGTGGCCTTATGGCTAAAAAAACATCCAAAGATGCACTTATATGTAATTATCTCAACAAATTATTGGTCCCCAAAGTCATTGTGAAATATATACATTTGCCAATTAATTAGTTATCGGTAAAAGTCATGGTTCAATATATTCTTTTTCTAAAAATCATTTAGTTGTTATTTAATGTATATACGCTTGCGGATGATTTTTCATATATATATATATATATATATATATATATATATATATATATAGGAGAATATCACAAATGGTCACTCAATTTTTACTTATTTGACACTTTGGTCACTCACTTTTTAAATATATCACTTTGGTCACTTAACTTTAACTCTATTATTCATTTTAGTCACTTAGTTAATTTTTTTTCATTAAAAAAAAAAGTATTAAATTCAGTTTAGTCCCTCGAACTTTAGGGCTAAAATAAGTTTGGTCCCTGACTTTTTTTTTTAATCAAGATGGTCCCTGCACTTCTAATTTCCATCATCCGAGTCCAAATTTCAAAATTGGCTCGAAAGATGACGTCATGTGCTGAGTTTGAGCCGACACAGGGGCCCACCTTTCAGATTTTAGAAGGGCAAAATGGACATTTCTAAATTAATCTAATTTCTAATTTTTTTTCCTCTAATTTTCTCTATTTTCTTCTCTCTCTCTCTCTCTCTCTCTCTCTCTCTCTCTCTCTCTCTCTCTCTCTCTCTCTCTCTCTCTCTCTCTCTCTCTCTCTCTCTCTCTTCTTCCTCTCTAGATCGACGACCACGAAAACCCTTCTACCACTTCCACCTCCACCTCCCTTCGATCTGAAGTTCCACACCACGCCGTCTTGTTCCTCGTCCTCCTCCTCGATCAGAATCGGTGGCGTAGGCACAACCTTCTCTCTATCTCCCCAAACTCGATTAAAGCCCTAATTTCTCACATTCACTCAATTCCATCAAATGTCACCCTCGGTTAGTTTCTCCATGACCTCCAAGTCGAGCTCCGGCGATGAAAACTTCGACCCGAAGCCCAACCAGATTGCAAAGTGAAGGAATCGAGCGAGGGTTTGGGGTGTGATGGAGGTGGTGGTATTCTGTGGGCGAGGACCAAATCGGAGCTGGAGGCCGACGAGCCAGAGAGCCCTAGCAGCAGCGGTTATGTCTGCAGGTGGGGCACTCCTGACCTCTGATCGCTTCCCTTCCGATTGCCGCCGCAGATCTCTGATCCATCCTCAGGTAAACAATCACAGAGACGTGCTCTGTTGGTTTCAGTCTCTGTTGGTTTCGTTATTTGTTGGGAAGTCTGTTCTTTTGGGAGGCCTGTGATTTGGATGTGCCCAGAAAGAAGAGGCTTTGGGTGTAGAGAGAAGATTTGGGGGCTGGCCATTTCGGTTTGGGAGTGCTGCTGGTAAAGCTCCAGTCAAGACGTTCGGCGGCAGAGGATGTAGTGAACGTCATCGTTGCAGGCGGTGCGGTTCCAGCTTTGGTGAAACATCTGCAACCGCCGCCGTCGACCGGAGTTTGGTGGAGAAATTTCAGTGGATAGTGTGAGCGTGTGAGGTGTGAACCCGAGAGAGAGAAGAAAATAGAGAAAATTAGAAATTAGATTAATTTAGAAATGTCTATTTTGCCCTTCTAAAATCTGAAAAGTGGGCCCCTGTGTCGGCTCCAACTCAGCACATGACATCATCTTTCGAGCCAATTTTGAAATTTGGACTCGGGTGATGGAAATTAGAAGTGCAGGGACCATCTTGATTAAAAAAAAAAGTCAGGGACCAAACTGATTTTAGCCCTAAAGTTCGAGGGACTAAACTGAATTTAATCCAAAAAAAAATTTATTTGTCACAATATTAATGATATTTTCGTCCAACCAATTGTGAAAAATTGATAAATATGTATTAGAAGGATTGGGAGAAGTTATTAAAGTGAGATAAAATGCCCCTTGGGTGACTAAAGTGATTGATAGAGTAATAGTTGAGTGACTAGAGTGATGTATTTGAAAATTTAGTGACCAAAGTGTCGAATGAGTCATAGTTGAGGGACTATTTGTGGAATTCTCCATATATATATATATATATATATATATATATATAGTACGTCCTGCTAGTGAGGGATCTTATTTTTTTTTTCCATTTTAAGAGATCGTTCATTAGACCCACTTTTCGGAGACAAGCTATGGTACTGTGATGTTTATCATACACTCATTTTACATCTATTTGAACCAAAATTACAATTATTTGAATCAAAATTACAACATTGAGAACAAATTTATCATATTCATTTACACTATTTACATATAATTAAACAAAAATTACAACATTGACAACAAATTTGTTCAAAAACTTGTAACAAGGTCGTAAATGGTGTAATTATCATTATTAGAACTAAGTTTACACAAAATATATATGACTCAACATTACCACTTTGACAACAAATTTGTTGTCACATTTATAAATGTGTGTATGAGATACGGGTATGTATTATAGAATTTTCTCACTTTTCGATCACATATTCACATCTCAACCGTTCAGTTTTTAGATATATGAGTAGATCATCTCTGCAAAATTTCAGTCAAATTGATAATCATTAAGGCATTCATAACTACGATTTACAATTATGAATACGAACGGTTCAGGTTGAACAGATTCAGTTCGTCCATTGATTTAATCAAGCTCGATATCTTAATGATAATTAATTTGGCTAAAAATTTGCAGAAATGATCTATACATTATGACCTAAAAACTGAACCGTCGAGATGCCAAAATACAATTGAAAAGTGGGTACCACAAGGGATGCTTAAAATGGCCAAAAAGGAATCCATTAGGCCTCGTTTGGTTCACGGAAGGGAAATCAATTCCCTTGTCTTTCCAGTGGGGAAGGGAAACTAAAGTTCCTGTCAGGTTTCCTTTCCTGTGTTTGGTAAAGCAGGGAAAGCATGCAGGAAAGACCATTTGATTTCCCTTCCGATGTTTGGTTGGTGCAGGAAAGGAAAGTAAAAATATATCAATGTTTCAATAATACCCTTCTATTTTAAAATAAAAACAACAACCTTGATAGTCAAGTTTCTGGAGCAGATTACGAGCAGAGCCGTCTCAAACTCTTCGGAGGCCCTGTGCGAAAGTTCAAAATGCGGCCCTCTCAACTTCAGTCTAATATGAAATTTATACTTAAACAAACTCACATATAAAATTAAATAACCAAAAATGATTGATCAATATCATTAGAAGAGCCTACAAAAGAGGCTAAATATTCAATACAAACATAAAGTTTGCAGCAAAAAATAATTACAAAAAGATACTTGATCTCAAACCCTCAAAATAACACATTCTAGCAGTGTTCATTAGTGTGCTCTTCCACATTATCTTCCCTCTCATTGTGCTCTTATGCCTCTTCATTAACTAAATCTTCACCCAAAGCTTCTGGTTCTCTAGTAATGAACCTATCAAGGCTTCCCCTTAAAGATTGAACCAGCTCTGCATCTTTTTTCTTCTTTAAACGTTTTGCATGTCCGGATAAACATTTTATTTTAGGAGTCATGCTTCTAAATTTTAACACAAGTACAAAACGATGCAACTTTCCGAGAAAATTCAAGCAAATCAATTTGCAATTTCGAACCTGATTCCTTGAAGACCAAAGACTCAGATAAGACTCTGAGTTTGCTCACTACTCCTCCTCCAATTTTCCCAGTTCCCAGAATGGCAGAATCCCAGAAATTAATAGACATCCACGACCTTTGCAATTTCGAAACCAAATCAAACCATTAGTAATACTAAAGCAAACATTAATTTATTTGTAAATAACTAAATAACAAATCAAAGAATCATACCTAGTGGCTGAGTAGTGAGGTACTGAGGTCAATGAGAACTAAGGAGGGGAGAGATACAGAACACAAAAAAAGAAGGAGAGGATAAGCTTTGGTTGAGAACTGAGGAGGGGAGAGAGACAGAACACAAAAAACGAAGGAGATGAAAATTTTTGGTTGGATGGGCCTCTTTCTTATTATTTTAGTTTTTAATATTTATTTATTTAAAATAAAGCCATAAAAAATGAAAACGGGGCCCTCTCATTCTCTCAATCAAAAAAATGTGAATGCAGAAAGAAGAGTATGTTCAACATCCAGGGCCCTGTTTTACATTCTTTACAGTTTTCATAAAACCTTATAAATTTTTTTTTTGGGCCCTCTCAAATTTGAGGCCCTGTTCTTGTGCACTTGTTGCACATGTTCAGAGCCGGCTCTGATTACGAGTCACAGTCTTGTTTACATTATCATCATCTGCTACTGCAACACATCTCTCCCTAAAGAGGAAGCATGAGCCGAATGAAAGCTGAAGAAGACGAAGAAACAAATCATATACCCAATCACAAAAAAACATAGGTAATGGATTTATATATCATACATACCTGAATGAAAGTTGTTGTGCCAGACTGATGAGAGAGTGAAGATAATTCAGTTCGTCTCCTCTGATACAGAACCTTTTGAAATGCGTGAGTGTGTAAGTGATGAAAGAGGCACGAAATAGAGGGCGCGAATGCTTGAGCATGAAAGAGGCTTAGAAGTCGATGACATTCCAATGGGTAAATTTGGCAATAGCGTATTTGGGCAGGGGTATTATTGTCTAAAATTTTTGTAATTAATGCTGGAAAATGGGATGGGAAAATCAATCCCATGGAGTTTGAGTGGAATGAGTTTACCCCCAACTTTCCCCTATGTCAGGAAAGCATTTCCGGACTTTGTGGTTACCAAACAAAGGAAATGAATAACTTTCATTTCCCAAGCCCTCAAACCGGCGAAACAAACGAGGCCTTACAATTTGAGAGCCCTTCCACTAAGGAATCTCTTTTTTTGTTCAATAATATATACCTTGTTAAAAAATTATTTATTGACAAAGTCATTGTTCAATATACTTTTTACCGGCGAATCTTTCATAGCAAAAGTCATTGTTTAGTCATTATTTCTACACACACACACACATGTTTGGCGACAAATAATTTGGATAACAACTAGTGCTAGAGGTGCGTCCATGCAACAAATATTAGTGTGTCTTGCACTAGATACCTCTAATTTAAATTTAAATAAAATAATTATGGCTAATTGAAAAAATCATGTTTTACTAACAATGAGTTCATTGCATGGAAGAATTTTCAAAATTACATCGTGATTTTGAGTTTGTTCAGTTTAGAGAAGTGTTTAAAAATTATTATTTGAGGGTAGAAAACTTTTGGTGAGAAAATAAAAACATGCAATTTTGGGAAAAAAATAGTGTGCTATAATCCACAGTTTTGAATAGATAGAAATCATGGTCATGGAGAAAGATTTTATTTTTATTTTTATAGAAAGTGATTTGTTCGTAAAAGTCATTGTTCAATAACAACCCCGTTCCCCTGGTCACCTACAGACCATGGGGCATTTGCTCAATAGCCATTAGATCTGACCCATATTAATTCAAGGGCTGAGAAAGAATTGCTCCACTTAAATTAAATATATTATTTTATTCATATTTAATCACTTTCATTTACTTTATCATCTTCATTAATTAAAATTATTTATCATCTTCATTAATTCTTCCAGTTCCACGTCTTCTCCTCTTCTCACAGTCCCAAAATCCTTCCCTCCGATGAACCATGTCAAGAATTTGACGACCCATGTCCAGAATTTAATATCAAACACGTCTTCTCTTCTCAATACCCAGAAGAATTGCACAACCCAGTTCTCATTCCGGATTCGTTCGCTCCGGAGACCCAAGATAATAGCCTTCGTGGTCGGAGCCGCTCTCCAGCTCCGACGCCGTCGCTGGAATACCTATCAGATCATTGTTTTGACTCTTAACTATAATATGCAGAAACTTGTTGGCATGGGAGGTGAAGGTGGAATGGATGGGACGGATTTCTCGGTTAGTATATAACTATATATTGGCTTGTTGTATTTTCCACTATCAGAATTGGTGTTCAATTACTTTACCAGTTCAATTGTTCTAACTCACTTACCCTGTAGAAACTTGCTGGCATGGGAGGTGATGGTGCAATGGGTGACTTTGATGATAGCGATGATGGTAAGAAGACTATTAGCTTAATGATGAGTTGAGTACATGATAGGGTGTATATATTTGTTGGCTTTTCGATTTGTTTTGAGGGCCTTTGGCTAGTTTGACATGTACGAGATTTGTTAAATAGAAAGGATAATCTAATCTTCATATTGGAAGATGTACAGTGATTATTGTTAGCTATGATTGGTTGAGTTTGCTTTTATTTACTCTCTGGGAATTGTTGTTGATGTTGTTTATGATTTTTTGGAACTTAGAGTTCATGCATTCTTGGTTCTAAGATACAGCAAAAGGGTGATCAAGAAGAAGCTCCAGCCAATATGCAGTCTCCTAGCCTAAATATGACAGATGTTGTCGGGGTGTCTGTGAAATGTTACTTTGTCTCAACAGGTTGAAACTACTAAGTGTTGACAATAGTTCCTCAGAGGTTTACAAACAGCGAGTCAAGAATCTGCTTAAGTACCAAGTTCATGGTTAGCTTATTGAAGTTCTAAGTCAACAATCTGCTTGTGTACCAACCGTAGATGAACTCTACTTTTAACTTGAGAGTATAAGGATGTTGAGCATTGTTATTTTGGTTGACTTGGCAACGTTGGTGTATATTTTGTTGAGCATGTTGCCACTGATCGAAAGATGTTGTTTCAGATGTTGGGCTCTCAATTCTCAATACATGTGTATTTGTATGACTGTATTTCACTATTTCTGAATTTTACTGATTTCCAAGTAAAGTTTACACCAGTTCATATCTAAGAGGAGATCTTTCTTTAAAGGAGTTATCTTTTAGAACAGAAAATATGGAGGGCACATATTAAAGCTTAAATGTTTGACATCGAAATATATCAATTAAAATGCTACACTTTCATTTTTTGACTCAGAAAACTAGTTGCTCATAAGCCAAAGGAAAGAAATTTCACCAGGTCTCAGACAAAGTTCAATTCCTTCTTCAGTCTACATGCATATGAAATAGATACAAGGATGTTTTTGACCTTCCCATATACACAAACTCTATCAACTTATAAGAAGAATGCAGCGGGTTGGCAGCGGCCCCCAAACCACTGCTGCAAGTAAATTATCTAAGCAAAAAGTTTTCCTCCACAAGTACTAGAATAACAATATGCAACAGGACTTGCATGAAGCATCAGCCAAAATATGCTCTCAACTACAAATTTCCTGAAGCTTGTTTTGTCTGTTACCTGCATAAAATTAATATATAAATTCAGATTTCAAGAAGAAATTACCATGAACAGAATTTCATTACATTATTATTAGAATACCAAGAAAAACAAAACGCACACACACAAGCATAAAGGAGAACAACTTACAAGTTATAGTTCATCAACCAAGTAATCTTGTTCACCCAATGCTTTGTCGACATCATTTTCCACAATCTCTGACCTAGCAAATAGAATGATATATTGACTTCAAAGGAGTAATCTTTCAGAATAGAAAACATAGAATTTGCATATATAAACCAATACCTATCAAATGTGCATGTCTTTTTAGTATGTTTAGTACTTTGACATTTAGAACAATGTCTAACTTTTCTTTTCCTGTCTCTCCATGATGTTATGCGTTTTCCACTACCTTTAGTCTTCACTTGAGAAGGATCTAGGAAGCGATTCTCTTCAAAAGTTCCTACTGAATAATTGTTGATAGAAGCTTGGCCAACAGAAATATTTAGTTTCTTAACTTGCTCCATAAGTCCTTCAAATGCCTTTTGCACAAGTTCGGTCCCCTCTGGTGAAATTGCAGCCTCATCAATTAAATTGGATGCAATTTTGAACATACCGTTGTGTCTCATTATTAATGAATTATCTGCACCATCTTGCCCTTGACACCTTTCTCTACGAATTCTTGAAAACCTTGTCCATCTTCGTAGAATATATTCCTTTGGCAATTCCATAATCTGTTTTAGTCGTAACAGAGCCAAAATATGCCTGCAAGGAATACCTTCAAATTCAAACATTTTACAACTACATGTCACTATGTTTGATACCTTATCATGTACAAGCGTCCGCATCCTAAAGTTTTCAACAAACACCCTTTCAGTCTTGTAAACACAACTACTGTCATCTTCCATTACGGCATTTACCATATAACCATTACCATCATGAAGCTGAGCTTGAAAGTGCTGAAAGTACTTTTTGGTATATAATTGAGCCATTTGGACCTCCATTGGCATCCCTAATTTCAAGTTAGGTGTCTCATTCAAATCTCTATGGTCTTCAATCAATTCTTCATGTCTCTGATGAGCAACCGCCCTATTGAAACGCGTGACAAAATCCATCAAGGTGTTTTCTTTATCACAATAACGCTTGAAGAATGCATGTGCAGATTCTACTCTTTGGCTGCTTGACATCCCTGCTGAAAAGTTTTTATTTACGTATGCTGGAATCCACCTGCCACGCAATTCAAACATTTTTTCTAACCATTCATTATTTGTCTGTTGACTTTTTTCCAATGCTTCAAACCATCTCTTTTCAAATTCTTCTGGACACTCCAAATCCCATATACATGTCTTGAAAAGTTCATAGTAATCTTGCATAAAAGCTACATTAGTCTTCTCTGGAAATTTTTTCAGAATATGCCACACACAATACCTGTGAAATGTGTTTGGCAAAACATGAGCAATTGCCTTACTCATTGCTTGATCTTGATCGGTGATAATAACATTCGGAGCACTTTTGGGCATTGCTGCAAGCCATGTTTTCAACAACCAAACAAACGAATCAAAGGTCTCATCGCTCAAAAATGCACATCCAAAAACAACGGTTTGCCCGTGGTGGTTCACACCTACTATTGGAGCAAAAATCATCTTATAACGATTGGTGTTGTATGTCGTATCAAAAACAACCACATCACCAAAATATGTATATGATTTTTTTCCAATTGAATCAACCCACAAACATCTGACAAGCCTGTTTTCTTCATCTGTATAAAATTCAAAAAAGAAATCTGGGTCCTTCTCTTGCTCAGCTTTGAAGTGCTCATATAAAATGTCAACATCATGACCCTTGACTTCTTCTCTCTCATCTCGCACCGCATTTCTTAAATCTCTTTCAATGCAGCCAACATTTTCATGCCCACCAGCTTGTGTCTCGAATAATTCAAATTGCTGGTATATAGGAATGTCCACCCGCCTCAAGTCTTGTATTAGATTCTTTTTTGCGGTAGACACAGTACGCTGTGATCTTAACAAGTGAACTCTGCTTGGTGTTGTAGGAGGATGATTGTGTTCCTCATTGAAAGTCTTGACCACATAATTACTTTCATCATAACATACAGTTAATTTTGCATTGCACCCTGTTCGAGTCTTCCCTCGGTCTAGCTCTTTCCTCAATTTCATTTTTCCTCCATGTCTCATCAGTTTCCCCTTCTTTAGAACAAACATATTGTTTCCAATATACTATTCCCTTCTTCTTCGTCTCCTTACTTTTTCTGACACTGAATCCAGCCTTAAGTGCATAATCATTGTAGAAATTGTATGTTGCATCCAATGACTTGAATTGCTGCCCAGCTTTTGGTTTCATATCATCTTCAACATCAGGGATATATGCCATCTGTGTTTCTGTTGGGAAAAACTGCCATTCCTCCGATGTATTTTCCATGATGTCCACGTGTTTGTAACTAGTCAAAGACTCGATAACATCAATTATAAACAATAATAATAAAAAAAATATAGGAAAAATAAAATAAAACGTTGGGCTCTATTGACTAGAAACAAAAGCGAACAGAGAAATTCACCCAACATTCTTTTTCTTTTTCCATGATGTTGCATCATCCTTTTTCCTTTTTAAACCCAATAGCTTACGTGGTTGTTCAATTACATAGGAAGCTTTCTTTCTATATATGGAATCTCAAAGCAAACCTCTGAGGGAACAAAAACTATTAAGAGATAAGAAAGAGATAGAGAATAGACCTTTCCAGAGAGGGTGTAGGTGGTGGAGAGCGACGACGTCGGAGCTGGAGAGCGGCTCCGACCACGAAGGCTATTATCTTGGGTCTCCGGCGGGAACGAATCCGGAATGGGAACTGGGTTGTGCAATTCTTCTGGGTATTGAGAAGAGAAGACGTGTTTGATATTAAATTCTGGACATGGGTCGTCAAATTCTTGACATGGTTCATCGGAGGGAAGGATTTTGGGACTGTGAGAAGAGGAGAAGACGTGGAACTGGAAGAATTAATGAAGATGATAAATAATTTTAATTAATGAAGATGATAAAGTAAATGAAAGTGATTAAATATGAATAAAATAATATATTTAATTTAAGTGGAGCAATTCTTTCTCAGCCCTTGGATTAATATGGGTCAGATCTAATGGCTATTGAGCAAATGCCCCATGGTCAGTAGGTGACCAGGTGAACGGGGTTGTGTTCAATAATATATCTTCGCCTACGAAGTTTTCATCAGCAAAAGTCATCGTTGATTCTTGTGAAAACCATTGGATGACATACTTACGTCATTTATTCATCTTGTTAGTGGAATTGTACCCTTTGCCCACGGATAATCCATCTTGTAATGATGATCAAGAATCCGTTCAAAAATTTGTGGTATCTCCAACTGTTCTCTGCCATTTTGACATTTTCTGTCAACTACATATTATCATTTTTGGCATTGATCTATATATGATATTACATATTCCATAACATAGATTTTACTATTTTAGTTTACATCCATGCGTGAAGAAAATGATGACCACCTTTGTTTCAATTTGCTTATTTATTTTTGACTTCCATGGTGACAAAAAGAAATAAAAATAACCTTACTTGGAAGAAAATTTTGAGTCTTAAAAGTAGTTTGTCACTATTATTCACTCTCAACACTTGGAAGATTGCCTAATCGGGCCGATCGGAAAGAGACTTGGGTTGGGTAGTCAGAAATTTATAATGTCTAAGGCTGGTTAATGGTCTACCATATCACTCCATATATTGGACTTTTTGACCAAAGAAACACACTAAAGTTAACAATAATACCAATCCTCTGGGTTTGTAATGGGCACGAGGGTGTTTGCCATTGTGCAAAAGTTTGTTTAAGGTAGTGGGGAAATTTGGTGAAGTAATAATAAAGTTGTAAACTCTTTACAACATTAAATAAACGTGCTTGTCTAGCTAGATTTTTTCTTGTGGGAGTTTGACAGTGATGATATCCTAACTTCAATCTCTACATTCATCTTCCTTAAGGCACCGATTGTTATGACTTTTCCAAGTCTATGGCACCAAGCTATGCACAAACAAAAGTGGATTAAGTTCACCGAAACCCACATTTCTCTTAATCTAGAATCAGGACAGAATCAAATATCATAATAACCACGTCTTGATTAGGTCCAAGGGAGCTCTCTCTTATTGGCTTGATGTGTAAGTGGAGTATCAATGGATTGTGGAATTTCAACCACCAATTATGTAGCAAATTAAAGTTTGCAGAGTTTGCAAAGGCCAACGTGTTGAAAGAACATGAAACTTGTGCTAATAACTTTTGGGGCATATGGTCCAACGGCATGGTTGAGAATGGTACCTATATATATGGTCCACTAGTGTGTTTGTGAGTTGGTAACTAGTCATGTAAAGGGAGCAGGGACCTACAAATATCTATTTGTTAGAGTGAATTACAAAACATGTTACTTGCAACTATACAAGAACCATGTCAAATTACTAAGGTTTTGTTATGTGTCATAATTTAATTATCTCGTCAGGTTCCCCTTATACACAAAAATATCGAATGTAAGTTGGAATGCTGGTACATATAAGCTAGTTTCGAAAAAAAAAAATTTGATGAAAAGAGGTCAACCCATTATATATATTCAGCAAGCAGTACAAAAACGTATATATATTCAGCAAGCAGTACAAAAACGAAACACCCCTATGGGGTCGACAGAAAGAATCGTTCATTAGAGAACCCTAAACACCTATTCTATTACAAGAACAAGCCCCCAGGCCACCCCGAGTACACCCATATTTTGAGGAAAATAACGCACCTTTATTTCAAACAAAGATAAAAAATCCTCCGAAGCAAATAGTAAAATGAATCCTCAGAGAATATGATCTTTGCGACCTGATAAAAAACTAAAAACTAGGAATGGAAGATGGCAAGTCACCTTCCATCCCCTCCACAATTAGGTAAACCCAGCAGGCCCACAAGTAAACACCAGACCATAAAGCTTCAACCCACATGGCAATTATGATGGGCACACCAAAGATTACTAAGGGCACCCCACCGTAGCCAGAAGATTGCAAATCGCCGAAGTCAACGACTCCCGCCACCGCCGACGAAGTCCGGCACCATATGGGAATAAAGACACCCCGACCAGGTCTCCCTCGATCCTCCTCCATCACCAGCTTCCGGCCACCACCACCAAATGCGTCACCACCACCACTAGCAGCGTCGGTACCCTGTCCAACTCCCTGAACTCGAACCCAGAATAACGACGATGCCATATCCTCCAATGCTCCGCCACCGCCATTGAATCGCTGCAATCCCAAGAAAGGATTCCGGTCGAAACCTCGCCGCTCCACTACTGCAGTCATGGAACGACTCACCAGTCCCATCCCCAAAGCCAAACCCGGAAACCTCGCACAAGCCAGAGACTTCCCTTTGCTCTCAAACGCCTTATCTCCAGATCCCACCACCGCCAAAATAAGGAGAGGCAGAAAACCACAAACCCATGATCGCGATGGAGAGAAACTATGTTGCCGCTACCTTCAATCCCAACAGAGAAGAGAACAAGGAAAAACCCCACCTTTCTAGTCGGAGATTCGCCGCTAAGGGCCATTTTGGATAATTTTCTCAACAACCGCAGCCGTCGAGTAACCCTAGTAGAGAGAGAGACGGTTAGGTCTTATGCTCAATATATTCATTCATATATTTAATATGCATACGTATGTAGGTAGTTTCGAAAAAAATTTAGTTGTCATAAATATTTTTACAACTTCTCTTTTCACAATACATCTTAAAATTAATTATTACTTTCTTTTTTTTTGAATAAAGGGCTAGTGCAGCTGCCCTCAAGCCTTGATTAATGAAACTGTCGAATACAAAGGGGGGGACATAGAGCCTAAACCCCTAATTACAATAAACATCTAGAGTATTTTCCGAAATAATATCATAAATCTCTATAGGAGACTTGTATTCTAACAAGCACCGACTAGTAAAGAGTGCACAATTAGCTACTCCATTTGCTTTAACATAGCAGTGACATAGCGGAAAGATAACTCGATATGTAACCCGATTACAACATAGCATAATTACCAGCTTTAGCACAGCTTTCCTCCTATGTTACCGCAGAAAAGTAAATCCGACGATACTTAGTCTCACCCTGCCACTAGGCGGCAGCGCCCATTTGACAAAGCAAATAACTCGCCGCCGACCTAGAGCAGACAAGGCACGTAGAGTGCATACACAGGTACATAGCCCGATTAGTCCTACACAATAAATGTAGGAATTTCTTGGTCGCATAAAGCGCATCCAACCTAAATAACATAAAAGTAAAAAAAACTTCACATAAAAAAATAGCGCGGGCAAGACCCAAAAATTGGTCCCAAACCCTAACATAGACCCATGAAGTAAGGATATTCCAGCCA